>NC_080418.1:121861923-122144423 GCF_029873635.1 Malania oleifera | reverse complement strand
ATCTTGACGAGCGAGCTAGTTACCCAAACAAAAATATTCTAGTCAGGGATCTCTTATGACTAGGCATAAATTGTTTAAAGAATTGAGTTGGGAAGGACACTTACAATTGTTAAAATATGTATCTACACCAATACAATTAGTAAAGAAATACTTATCAAACTATGCTAAGGTGTGGAAGAATCAATGTCTCAAAGTGCATTTCGTGCCTATAGAGATAATAATATAGGCGTAGGCAGTGATGCACACATGACATTTAGGAATGCTCATTAGGTTTGGTTTGTATCCACTTATAAGAGAAGAGATATTGTTGTTTTAGATTCTGGTTATCCAATGAATGAGAAGACAATAGAAAATAGAAACAAGAGAATGAATAGGAAGGAGAGAACTAGAGCAATTGAGGAAGGAAAGAAATGGAAAAAAGGGTTGTATTTTGCGAACTATTTAAGTATACGACGCTAGGGATATAACATGAAAATATTTATTAAATATAGTTGCATAAATTTAAATTCAGCAACTACATAAGAACAAATTAAAATAAATTAACACTAAAGGCTAGCTTAGTGAATTTCATTAACAAAAAAATAAAATATTTGGAGATTAAAAAATAATTGTAGACGTTTAACGATTGATTGGTAAGATAAGGGCAAATTAACTTTGGAAAAAATTTAAAATAAATTGGAAAATTGAGATTAAGATGCATGCATAAGGTGCAGCAGGGTAAGGCAGGGGCACATGATTTATATGCTAGTCTAAAGTTCATTCCATAACCCACCACTAGAAGAAAGCTAGTCCTATATAAATTGGAGAATCTCTCTATCTCTCCTTGTGGAACAAGTGTGAGGGAGTTTCAGTATACACGGTAATCACAAAACATCTTTAGAAAAATGAGCTTTTTGAGTTCGGGTACAAATAGGCATGTATCGGCTATACATGAACTTCATGAGCATGCGTTCTAAAAGTTTTAGCCAAAAAACATTCATAAGAAGCAACTAAACTCTCACATTTATATATGTGAATCCATTAAGTGTGTAGTTATATGTATAGGAACCATCTAATAAAAGTAATGGATTCATAAAAAGATATTAAACTCACCCTCCCAAGTGTTGTAGTTGTATATTTAGTATGACATAGAAAGAACAAAAATAATGTTGCTCAAAGTACTACTTAATGATTTAATTTGTTACTACCCATCATACCAAGTTCATGTGATCTCTAATTACAGTGGTTCAATTGACATCATTAGTAATTTATGGCAAAGCCTTGTGATCTAAGCCCCTTGAATTTTCTTCTACTATATTTCTTATTAGTCCTCTATTCAAAGGATTTTCCAAGTTTCTCTATGACTTAAAAAAACTAAGAGTAATTAATTCATGTGAAACATATATTTTTACAATTCTATTGTCTAAGGCATGCTCTTTCCATTACAATTAAGTTTTATTACTTGTTCATGCTATACATAGATCCCGAGGAATCATAATGGATCTTGATCTACAAGTATATTTTTGGGATTTTCAAGGAATAGCAACACTAGATTGAGTAAAAAAGTACATATCCAATTAGCATAAAAAAAAAATTTTTTTTTGTGTAATCACAATAGGTTATCCACAACAAAACAAACCATAGCTGATAGTACCCTTTACATACATACTTCAAAGCTCTTTATTATGCTATCGGTGATTATGTCTAGCATTGTGATTATATCTACTTAATTTAAATGCAATACTTGCATGTGTATTATTCATCAAATGCATAAGCAATCCTACTATTTGCACATAATCAACTTATGCATTAGGTTCATTGTGATTTTATTTATTTATTTATTTATTTTTTTTTTAAATGTAGGATGGCATTATAAGGAGTTTAAATTGGTGCATATTTATAGCAATCAAATTTTTCAATGCTTTTCCATATAATGTGATTAACATAAAACAACTTTACTCTTTTTCTTTACGTGAGACTTTATACCTCATATCACATGTGCTTGGCCTAGGTTCTTCATCCCAAAACTTGATGCCAAAGACAACTAAGTTGAATTAAAAACCTTCAAGCTTGTAGCAAACCTCAACATATTATCTACATATATAAAGAATATATATTATACTAGACTCAAGATCAACTTTACAATAAATACATTTTTATGATTTCATCAATCTTATATACATTATTAGTAAAACTGCAAGAAAACTTTTGATGTCGTTGTAAATTAAGGTGACTATTTAAGTTGGCCGTATGAAGATCTGATTGATCTATACACATTAAATTCAACAAAGTTAATCTTATAACTTCTATTTTTCCACATACATTTCTTCTTCAAAATCACCATTTAAAAAGACATTTTTGCGTGTTTGTAAAATTTATTTTAATTGTTATAATTTTTGTTATAGGTGCATAGGTATCAAAACATGCTAACCCTTTTTTTGTACTCATCCTTTAGCTAGTAATCTAGCTAGCTTTATACTTATTTATACTATCATCAAATCTTAATTTCTTTTCTAAATACCCACTACAGCCTATAAGTTTATGTCCTTGTAGTAAATCTACAAGTTTCCAAGTTTATATATATATATATAGATTATATGTCATCATTACTTCTTCTAAACAAAATGGAAGCTATAACTTTTCGATATGCAAGTGGATCATCTACTAAAATATATTATCATAAAATCTAGTCCAAGTTGGTTTATCTTCTTGTTTCTTATTTTCCTAAGTCTAGACATTTCCTTATTACCAACAATTTCTTTTGCTCTAGATTGACACTATTACCTAAATTTTTATTTATGGCTTCTTCTTTTTGATTCATAAGAAATATGTTCACTAAAAATTGCATTTTGAGCTTCTAAATAGTATCATATTCTAATATGCTATATTTTAATTTTATAAAAGAACCCATATGAATAAATATTTTGTCTATAACTAGCCTACAAACCTATTATCAAAGCTCCCACATTCTTTGAACATTTTACATGAGGTTGATAACCATTCCATTACTCATTCTATTAACTCCTTTTTGTTTGCAATTCAATTAAACATATGAGAAGTAAAGAAGAAAGCTTCCCTCACATATTAGTAGGTAACCCTAAACTTAGTAACATTGCATTTGACATCCTTTGTACTCTTTTATTTTTCCTTTTTGCAATTTCGTTTTTGTTCAGGTGTATAAGTAAGAGCTATCGTCATTTCAAATTTAATATCATTTTTTTCAACAAGATACTTTGATCTTGCCCTATTCAACTTGATTGTGGGGTTTATAACAAGGAAATAAGCTTTCATATTTATGTTGGTGTGAGTCTAGCTTCAATGCCCTATTAGGGTGACTTTCAATCCATTCAAACATTGTGTCCCATCTTCACTACATCGGTTTTTAATCCTTTAAAAGCCAAATGGCATGGCAAAGATAGAAATGGAAAATTGTCATCTTTTTACGATCAAGCCTCATGGAGTCTTTTTTATATGATGAGGATATCAGGCCAAGTGACTTGGTTAATGGCCGAGGAATAGGAGGAACCTGTGGGTTTTTCTATATCTAAAAGTGCTACATTGTTATTCAAACTGGTAGCAGATCAGCTATGAAATTGCATATTGATTGATTAAGTCGAAACAAGTTTTAGATGGAAGATTCGTTAATAAGTTAGCAACCAAAAAGTACATGTTCACTATATATCTTAGAAGGATGAATGGGATGAGCAAGCCTAAAGGCAAGGATGTTTGCCCCCAATCATAGCCATGTCAAAAGAAGTTGCAAAAAGGGCTTCCATGAAGAAGTGAACCTGTGCAGACAAGGGGCAATTCCTCAACTTATAAGATCAACTCTAATATTAAGGCACAATTTGAGCAATATAACTCTATGACATGAGTTTTAAAGTTTTCTTTGTGTGGGATTATGATGAAATTCTTGGTTTAGACATAAATATGGATGAGAATTATATTAGGAAGAAACGAGACTTCCCGAAAAATCGTGGAAGTACAATCGGAAGTTCTTTCTCTCTCAATTAACAAAATCAGTTCTTACGATATGATAATAGCACAAAAATATATATTTTTAGCAGTACAAAATCAGCCCAAAAATAATCACAAATATCAATCACATGAGACATACAATTTTATGTGGAAAGCCCCTTCAAATCAATGGGCAAAAGCCATAGGACTTAAGAGTCCACTCAAAAAACTTCACTATGATAAAAAGTGTGGGTACAATCTTCGGTTGATAAAAAACTGTACACTATTGCAAAAACTCATATTTTCTTAATGTGGTTATTGTTCAAAAGTCGATATCCGATGTTACAATGCTTGGATGACCAATTCACCCACTCAAAATCAGGTTTATAAGCCCTCTATCTACTGAAAACAAATTAGCTCAATCAGACCATAGATGACCCTTACAATCATCGATTGATCAAAACTGCGCACTATTGCAAAAACTCTTATTTTCTCAACGTGGTTCTCCTTCTTTTTTGATAGAATTCTACACTGCCAACCCTAATTTTATTTACTTAAATGAGGTGTACAAAGGCCTCCAAAAAATCCTAATAAGGAGCCCAAAGAAAATAGGCTAAAGGGTTGAATGGGTTTCTCCACATAGAAGCGATACCCGAGCCCAACATATCTCCCCCCTCCCAACTATGTGGAGGTTCTCACCATCTCGGTGATCATGCAACAAGTTTCAAACTTTCCTCTTGGTAAGGCTTTAGTCAACATATCAGCACCATTTTCATTAGTACTAATTTTCTCAAAAGCATCTAGAACAACCTCGTATCCAATGATACCTCACATTAATATGTTTAGACCTAGTATGAAAGGTTGAATTCTTACCAAGATGAATAACACTTCGGCTATCAAAAAAACAACACATACCTCTCCCATGTAAAGTCAAGTTCTTGCATAAATCTCTTCATCCAAATCAACTCCTCGTACGCTTTGGTCACTACAATAAACTTTGATTCATTAGTGGACAACACAACACATTTTTGCAATTTGTATTGCCAAGCCACATCTCCCCCTACAAAAGTGATCAATTAACTTGAAGTAAATTTTATTGAGTTAATATCTCTAGTCATATCAAAATTTGTATAACCAATAAGGATAGGTTTCTTATTACCAAAACAAAGTTTCAAGATGGAGGTACCCCGAAGATATCTCATAATCCATTTCACTGCATTCTAATGCTCTCTACCTAGGTTAGAAAGGAATTGACTTACTATACCAATAGAATAGGTTAAGTTAGGTCTTGTGCATACCATTACATATATACACCAAACTACACACGACTGAAGCATAAGGAACTTTCTGCATGTTTTCCTTCACTTATTCTGTGGAAGGACTTTGCTTGGCACTTATGCTAAAGTGTGTAGCAAGAGGAGTGCTCACCATTTTAGCATTGTCCATATTCAACCTTTGAAGTACTTTTTCAATGTACTTCTCTTGTGATAACCATAACTTCTTGGCCTTTCTATCACGTGTTATCCTTATACCAAGGAATTGCTTTTTCTAGTCCCAAGTCCTTTATTGCAAAAGACTTGCTTAATTTTTGCTTCAATATGTTAACCCTAGAAGAATTACAACCAAAAATAAGTATGCCATCAACATAGAGCAATAAAATAATAAAATTATCATCAAAGAATTTTTGAATAAAAAAACAATGATAATAAGTTGTCTTCTTATAGCCATGCACCCCCATAATAGACTCAAGCTTCTTATACCATTGTCTCAGAACCTACTTCAAGCCATACAAGCTTGTCTTCAATTTGTGCACATAGTCTTCTTTTCCTTGTACACTAAAACCCTCTGACTACTCCATGTAAAGTTTTTCTTTCAAGTAACCATGAAGAAAAGAAGTCTTCACATCCATTTTTTCAACCTCTAAATCATAGTAGGCTGTCAAACTCAATATAGTTCTAATAGATGACATTTTTACAAATGGTGAGAATATTTCCTCAAAATCAGTCCCTTTTTCTGACTAAAATCCTTAACGACCAATTTGACTTTGTATCATGGACTTGAATAATTCTCATCTTGCTTCAACTTGTAAACCCACCAATTTTTCAAAGCTCTCTTACCCTTAGGTTGTTTCACCAACTCATATGTATGGTTATCATGCAAAGATTTAAGTTCATCTTTTATAGCATCAACCCATTTATCTTTGTAGCCACTTCCAATAGCCTTTTCATAACACTTTGGTTCTCCTCCATTAGTTAAAAGAACATACTAGTAAAAAAAATTACCTCGTAAAAGGCTTTCAATCTTTAGTAAACCTCCAAAGTGAAATTGTTGGTGGATTCTTATGCGATTGGGGTTGATCATCCACAACATCATCCATGGGAGCATTAAGTTCACCTATACCCTATTGGTCATCATCAACATCTTCTTGCATATCATTCTCAATTGGATTTGGAAATGGGGGTAAAGGAATTGGATTCATACCAGTCAAGTTATCACTGCTCCATGAAACTATCTTGTCTGCCTTATCAATGTCTTCAATGGTCTAATCTTCAATGAAAACTACATATCTAGTTTTGACAAGATTCTTTTCAATTGGATCATATAATCTATACCCAAATTCATCTTGGCCATGACCAAGAAAGACAAACTAACAAGTCTTGGGATCTAACTTTTACCTCTCATCCTTTGGAAAATGCACAAATTACTTGCAACCAAACACACGCAAGTGATCATAACTGACATCCTTGATAGACCAAACATTATCCTAGATGTCACCCTATAGAAGAACACTAGGAGACAAATTAATCACATGTGCCATTGTATATAAGGCTGTTAGAATTGGTGTATTCCCAAGAGGGGGGGTGAATTGGAATTTTCAAATTTATCACCTAGGTTAAATAAAATGCTCATATAAAACAACCTAGGGTTGGTCTATATAATTCCACATGCGCAGATATAAAAGATATGTGGAAATTTAAGTTAAGTGCATCATTCACATAATAACATACGCGTGCGGTAAATGTAAAGTGCAGAAATGTAAATAAACACACGATATGTTATCGAGGTTCGGCCAACAGTGCCTACGTCCCCGCCTCAAGCTCGCAAGCTAGAGGATTCCACTAATAGCTCACTTAAGGGTGGAGCGGCACCATTTCCAACCAGGTCCAATTAACACAGGGCTGACCTCAACCTTAACCAGGTCAATTAGCGGGGCTGACCTCAACCTACACGCCTTAACAAGACGACGCACCTAGCTTTCCTAACCGGGTCTAAGCCAATCCGGGACTATTCCAGGGCTAGTCTCCCTCTTCAGGCCCGTGCCTGGAAATACAACCAAAGTGTATTACAATCAAATGGTATAGTGATTGTGCTTTCGTGTAAAGCAGATATGTACCCGGATGCGCGCAATAACAAACACCACAGTATGATTCAATATGTAAGCTCAATGTGGTCTAAGATGTCAACTCTCAAATAGATTTACTATCGTTGTAATGAGTGCGTGAGAGTGCAAACTTAAATTATCTTTGTATCACAGGATATTCAATCTAAGTGCTCAAACAAATATATTATCCAAACTTCATATATTTCAATCAACCAGTTTTCTTAATATATATATGTATATGAAGCTCTAGCAATGTATAAGTTTGGTTTGCAAAAAGAGTTTAATCTTTGTATTCAACTATGGATATAAATCAATGAATATTGCAACAAAGATTTTTCTCACACAAACAAATATCTCTTTAAAGATTTATCAAGACAAGGCACACTAGATATTTGAATGTATTTTGAAAATGTTTTGCAACCAAAAACAAATACAATCTTCTTAAGATGTTGCAATGAAGGTGCAAATCTTAGAAGATCTATCAAAGTCTTCTTAGGATAGACTTATTAGCAAAGTCTCCTAAGAATACTTAGGTTTTGCTCTCAATGAAAACAAATCAATCAAATATGAATAGGAGAGCAAACCTATTAGACAAAACACTCAATCAACTTACAAAATATGTAGGCAATGCTAGAAGGCAAGTATGAGTGGTTTGAGTAATAAAATGAGTAGTATAAGGTTTTTATTTTTCAGAGAATTCTTCCCTAATCAAGGTGGCTAATCTCCCTTAATTTTTGCAAATGAACACATATATATAGCCATGGAAGGAAATATGACTATTGGGGACCGATAGGGTATTATTAGAAAAGTTTAATGACGTTTAAGACATTTTAACCCTGTTTAGAAAAATATTAACCACGATAAAAATTGGACCAACCCGAGAGGTCCGGTCGACCAGAACTGGTTCGGTCGACCAGGACTCAAGTAGCTCGGTCGACCAGGGCAATTTTGAACTGAGTGGCTCGATCGACCGGAGAGGGCGATTTGCCAAATTTCTGAGGTTCGGTCGATCGGGGCCTTTTTGAACTACAGGGCTCGGTCGACCAGGCCGTTGGGAATTCTCCCAAGACCCCTCGGTCGACCAGGTAGTTGGAGTACAAATCTGGTCGGTCGACCGGGAGGTCAAAGAGTTGACTCCTAGAAGGTTCGGTCGACCGAGGTCAAATGACCTATAAGGGCTCGGTCGATCGGGCCTAGGTCAAACAGTTGACCCGGATTGGTTTCGGTCTACCGGGACAAATTGAACTGAGTTGGTTGGTCGACCGAAAGTGCACCAAGTGTGCATTTCGATCCCTTCTTGCAACATATAAACCCTATTCAAGTGCCTATTACATACAAGTGCAAAGGTGAGTGTCCTAAGGTCACTTGGGGTCCAATTTGAGATCACCGAAAAAGTCCGGTGTCGGTCGACCGAGGTTCACCCTAAGGTCTTTCTATGGTTCGGTTTGAGCTTGCAAATTAAATCATGTTTGTGATGTGTGTGCTTATTACAAACCGAAGAACCCTAATTACTATTACAGACAATTTTACTGAAAATTATTACAATTAAGAGTTATGAAATTGTTTTCAAGCCTTTCTTGCTTTGTGCACATCTTGATCTTATCATTCTTGATTCCTGCACAAAACTCAACCACTCATTAGATACAATGAGTATTTGTCATAATCAAAACCGGGCGTGACCAATAAGGTCAACAATCTCCCCCTTTTTGATGATGACAAATACGACAAGCGAAAATATAGGGTTAAGCCTAGCCTAAGAAGGCTCCCCCACACAATATGCATCTAATGTATTTAAATAAATAAAACCATTAACTCATTATTTTTGCCTTCTTCATCTCCCCCTTTGGCAACAGCAAAAAGGGTCACTGGAATTAAAGTCCTAGGCGATGGGTGTTTAAATACATTTATACAAGGATAATTTTGGAAAGAGATTTTGAAAAATTTCGGTAGAGTGCCGTTTGTAAATAGCACTTTCCAAAAGATATCCTGTATAAGTGTGACCTGTTTGAGTTTAAATTTCCTAACAATTTATCCACAACTACTCAAACAATTCAGTATGGTCCAATTACAGCAAGTGAAATATTAATTATGAACATGAATTGGACAAGTTGTGCAATAAAAGTATAAGGTGTGCACATAATCAACATATCTGGTGATAACAAGGTTCAAATGACATAGCAAACCTGATTAAACTAGAAATATACACAAACCTTTTAACAATGAAAACATATCATAAGACCCGTGGAAGATTTGAGTTAAGGACACACGGCATATGATACCAAAAAGAAGGTTTGAGCATAAATAAAGTCTAACTAGTTCACATGCATTTTCACATATTATCAATGAACCAGTTATATAATGCAACACCTTTAAGATATTTCATGACATAAGATTTCAATACATAGAAGGCACAAGTCATGAAGGCATGTAAGCAAATTAGCAAGACATACAATATATCCAAATTGAGTTCAATTCTTGCTTTCATAGATAGATGTATATATATTCCCTTTAGTATGTGCAAAAGGTACTGAGACGTTGCTTGATGAAAAAGAGAACTTCTATTTCAAGATAATCAAGCAATATTTTTCTGGGTTGTCAATTATGCAATGCTAAATCACGACCAGAAAAATCATAACCATAATGATCCAGAAATGTAAGATTCACATGCATGATCATATGGCAAATCAAGTAACAGTGGCAACAAGAACATGTTTCAATTCTATGATGAAGGCATTCCATTTGAGCACAAGCCACACTTGATTAAAAATACATCTAATCCCAGCATATTTTATGAGCAAGACAAGATGGACATATATTTTTAGATGCTCCCCCTAAAAGTATGCAAATTATGAAACAATTACTTCACATGAATATATACATTTGACATACACAAGTAATTGTTTTGATTATTTGGGCAAATGCCTACAGAAAATTCGGCAGCATGCCGGCTGTAAACAGGACATTTCCCAAATTTTACCTGCACAAAAACGTTCTCAAACAGACAATATTATGGAAGTAGGGCACACGAGAACCTATCATCTACCAGCTGGCAATTCTCAACAACTGCATCCGCCATGCAGTAGGGATTCTATACTACTCAAGCATTTCAATATTATACACAATTAACCACAAGAACATGCGCGTCAAGAACCTACAGATGTATATATATATATATCATAAATAACCAGGGTGGTATGTCAATAATATCACAAGAGTACAAAATAAAATGCAAGAGCTGTTTTATTTAATACAGACCAGATGATATAAAATAAAACAAAAAGAATCAAGGCCACGTTATCTGATCTGTGGACAACTCTGGAGTCTAGATCTCTCCTCCATCATCTCCTCCATCACCACCATCGGCGGCATCAAAATCAAAATCCATCGTCATCCTATCTCTCTCATCCTGCATCTCCTGAATGCGATCACTCAGCTTACTGAAGCCAACTGTCATGGTCCGCTCCAAGTCTGTAAGGCGGCTATCAGTGGAGATGGAGTGCTGCTGGAACTCCTGCCGAAGTGCAGTGGATGACGATGCAAGATCCTGCAAATTAGACTGTACTGATCCTCGAAACTGTATGAACATGTCTGACAAGCCGGAGATAGCAGCCATGAGATCCACCATCGATGGCTGTGGAGGCTGTGGTGGCTCCTGTGGGGCCCCAACATGTGCTGCTCTAGAGGACGCCCAAACGTTCCCTACAAGCTCATACCCCATCAGTCTAAGGGTCACTCCAAAGAAGGTGTCCGCCGGTCGTCTCCTCTTCAGTTAAGCCACATTCGTCCTCGTGACTCCAATACTTCTGCACAACTTTTTCAGGATAGCTCCATATGGCATGATCACTCGGTGGCCAATCGTCTTGGCCATCATCCATCAGATAATCAAGCTCGGCGGGTCCAACTTCTTCTGAGCAAAGAGGCACCACATGACGAAGCAATCTAAAAAGGAGACGTGCACTCTAGATCCCGCCTTGGGCAGGATATTATACATGATCAGATGATGCACGATCTTAGCCTCTAAGCTGAACTGTCTGTACTGGGGAGGATGGATCTGGCTAGCAGTGCCAGGGTCAGACATGGTCAGATTGGCGAATGTGGCTACGGTAAATCCCTGATCAAGGATCTAGGAGTTACCCACCTCGGGGCACTGAAAATCACCACGGCTAATGTCTAGGACGTCAGATATATATTGTGCGTCCAAGCGCACATCTGTCCTCAAAACAAGGGAGAAGTACCCGTTCTCATCATTGCCAAGGTTGGCATAGAACATCCTAATGAACGTCGGGTAATTTCCCCCAGGCTGGTAGGAGATAAAGGATCTCCATCCCTGATACTCGAACATATCCAATATATTCTGAAAATACTGGCCCATAAATACTAAATCGAGTATCTTACCAAGTATAGCCTCCTTGGGACGGAACTCCCGTATGTACCGCATCTTGCATCTATCTGAGAGAGAGTACTCATCCTCAGCATGTGCAAGATCGTGAGCTTCAATGTGAGCCATGGGAATGATGATGTGAGGCTAGGGTACTGGGTTTGTTAGGAAATGGGGAAGGATCTCTCAAGATTTCTCGCGCAAATGAGCTGAAAATGAAGAGATTCAACATATATATCGTAGCTCGGTCGACCAGGAGTATATACGGTTGACCGACGCTTGAAATTCCCCAGGTACCGACACCTTTCGGTCGACCGAGGCGAAAATGAACTAGAATGGCCGGTCGACCGTAAGGGTGTATTGTGACATGTTTCGGTTGACCAGGGGGAAACCGAGACTGCAGGTCGACCGAAACATTTTGTTCATGAGGGTTCGGTCGACCGTGAAGGGTCAAAGTCAACATAGCAGGTCGACCGGGGCATTTTATAACTGGAGTGCTCGGTCGACCGAGCATAGTAGATTTTTCCAGTTTTTCTTGATTTTTGATCCAAGGTTCTCCCTAAGGTCCAGATTTGATGTGTAACAGTATAGCCATGATTCTTAGGGGTTCTTGGTGAAGAGGTATCACTCAAGTGAGGTGCGTAGCGAGAATTAACTTATCGACCTATTTTAGGTACCGGGCACTACGGAGTATGCGACTTTTCTTAACTTGTGCTCTATGGTAATCAGAGAGTATCCTACAGAGATGATGCCATAAAGGAGCAAGGATATGAATCAATGAACGAATGAAAACTCACCGAGTATGATCGTGGTTTGGTGATAATTTCCTATGGATGAGATATAAGATGAAGCCCTAATATTCAACTTTGTGCAATGGACAACTGCTGCTCAACTTTGTGTTTTTCATGACGGCGGGGGTTAAGCAATTAGACCTAAATACTGGGCGTGCATGCCATGTCCATTTGGAAGTGGATAAAGGTTCTTAGTATAACAAGATAGTACGTATACTAAGATTTTCATTTTAAGTAACACCACTTCCCAAACCTACAGTCATCACAACCTCCTGAATTTAGGCCTAGGAACTAAGGAAATGTATCAAGAATGTATTTTCAATTTGAATTTGCTTTTCTTTAAGTCCTACGAGGTTTGCTTCACTGATTATCCATCTCATTTCCTTTTCTAGTCCTCTCTCGCTTCTTAGCAGGCAATTAAACCACATATGCCACACAAATTTGCAAAGTAAGCAAGTATAGAATATACGTGAAGGATTTTGCTTATTTAGTCCATCTTTCTTTAGTGAGACTGGATCATCAGTTTTATGTGAGCAACCCGAACCCTTTTTGAAAAAAGTTTTCTCTTTAGATCCGAAGGGTTGATTATGATTATTCATATCATTTTTAATCTCAAGAGTAATTTTCGAATAATCACCTGTTTCTTCATCCAAGCATGCAATATTCAATATCTTCCCAACCTTTTTCTTATTAAGAATAGCATGAAAATTTTTCACCCTCTTTAATTGTTTTGCTATTCTTTTGTTCTCATTCTTTAGACGTATTTCATGCTTAGAGATTCTAACTAGAAACTTGTGCATTTTCAATAAGGTATTTTCTAGTTCTTCATGTGATAGCATGCTTTTAATATTCAAATCAGCACATGATTCACCAAAAGAATTATCACAACAATTTTCATACGAATCATTGCATGCATGCTCAATAAGACTATCATGAAGCATAACAGATGATTCATTCCATAATAAACTACAATATTCAATAAATGAATCATCACAAACATCATTATCAAAATTATTATGATATTCAACAGATGGTCCAGCATTTGATATGTCACACAAGCAAACATATGATTCATCACAAGATTTTTCATGGTAAACATCGCATGAACCATATGCAGCATTATCAGCAGATGATTCAGTATATGACCCAATACAGCATTTATCACAGAGACCATCAAACAGGTCAGAGTGAGAATCATATACCTCACCGTTGATGTCTAACTCATGAATTACCTCCTCTTGATCATCTGGAGGAGTTACCATCTCTGTTTCCTGGGATTTTTCATGTTGCTTTTCTAATTTATCCCAGATTTCTTGTGCAGTCTGATATACCACAAACTCGACAAAGATATCAGAATCTAACGCAAGATAAAACATGTTCATGGCATCACAATTAATCATGTTAAAATCATTTTCATTTATTTGTGCACATCTTCCTTTGGCAGTCACAAGCCAGACCCTCCAGTCCATAGATTTCAAGAATATTGTCATTCTAACCTTCCACATGGTGTAGTCGACACCACAAAATACTGGAGGACTGGAAAGTGACTGTCCCTCAACGAATGGGGATACACCAATGTGAGCCATTGCGATCTTTTTACAAAAACGTTTAAGTAAAGTGCAACGAGGCTCTGATACCAATTGTTAGAATTGGTGTATTCCCAAGAGGGAGGTGAATTGGAATTTTCAAATTTATCACCTAGGTTAAATAAAATGCTCGTATAAAACAACCTAGGGTTGGTCTATATAATTCCACATGCGCAGATATAAAAGATATGTGGAAATTTAAGTTAAGCGCATCATTCACATAATAACATACGCATGCGGTAAATGTAAAGTGCAGAAATGTAAATAAACACACGATATGTTATCGAGGTTCGGCCAACAGTGTCTACGTCCCCGCCTCAAGCTCGCAAGCTAGAGGATTCCACTAATAGCTCACTTAAGGGTGGTGCGGCACCGTTTACAACCAGGTCAAATTAACACAGGGCTGACCTCAACCTTAACCAGGTCAATTAGCAAGGCTGACCTCAACCTACACGCCTTAACAGGACGATGCACCTAACTTTCCTAACCGAGTCTAAGCCAATCCGAGACTATTCCAGGGCTAGTCTCCCTCTTCAGGCCCGTGCCTGGAAATACAACCAAAGTGTATTACAATCAAATGGTACAGTAATTGTGCTTTCGTGTAAAGCAGATATGTACCCGGATGCGCACAATAACAAACACCACAGTATGATTCAATATGTAAGCTCAATGTGGTCTAAGATGTCAACTCTCAAATAGATTTACTATCGTTGTAATGAGTGCGTGAGAGTGCAAACTTAAATTATCTTTGTATCACAGGATATTCTATCTAAGTGCTCAAACAAAGATATTATCCAAACTTCATATATTTTAATCAATAAGTTTTCTTAATATATATATATGTATATGAAGCTCTAGCAATGTATAAGTTTGGTTTGCAAAAAGAGTTTAATCTTTGTATTCAACTATGTATATAAATCAATGAATATTGCAACAAAGATTTTTCTCACACAAAAAAATATCTCTTTAAAGATTTATCAAGACAAAGCACACTAGATATTTGAATGTATTTTGAAAATGTTTTGCAACCAAAAACAAATACAATCTTTTTAAGATGTTGCAATGAAGGTGCAAATCTTAGAGGATCTATCGAAGTCTTCTTAGGATAGACTTATTAGCAAAGTCTCCTAAGAATACTTAGGTTTAGCTCTCAATGAAAATAAATCAATCAAATATGAATGGGAGAGCAAACCTATTAGACAAAACACTCAATCAACTTACAAAATATGTAGGCAATGCTAGAAGGCAAGTATGAGTGGTTTGAGTAATAAAATGAGTAGTATAGGGTTTTTATTTTTAAGAGAATTCTTCCCTAATCAAGGTGGCTAATCTCCCTTAATTTTTGCAAATGAACACATATATATAGCCATGGAAGGAAATATGACCGTTGGGGACCTATAGGGTATTATTAGAAAAGTTTAATGACGTTTAAGGCATTTTAACCCTGTTTAGAAAAATATTAACCACGGTAAAAATTGGACCAACCCGAGAGGTCCGATCGACCAGAACTGGTTCGGTCGACCAAGGCAATTTTGAACTGAGTGGCTCGGTCGACCGGAGAGGGCGATTTGCCAAATTTCTGAGGTTCGGTCGACCGGGGCCTTTTTGAATTATAGGGCTCGGTCGACCAGGCCGTTGGGAATTCTCCCAAGACCCCTCGGTCGACCAGGTCGTTGGAGTACAAATCTGTTCGGTCGACCGGGAGGTCAAAGAGTTGACTCCTAGAAGGGTCGGTCGACCAAGGTCAAATGACCTATAAGGGCTCGATCGACCGGGCCTGGGTCAAACAGTTGACCCGGACCGGTTTCGGTCGACCGGGACAAATTGAACTGAGTTGGCTGGTCGACCGAAAGTGCACCAACTATAGGGCTCGGTCGACCAGGCCGTTGGGAATTCTCCCAAGACCCCTCGGTCGACCAGGTCGTTGGAGTACAAATCTGTTCGGTCGACCGGGAGGTCAAAGAGTTGACTCCCAGAAGGTTCGGTCGACCAAGGTCAAATGACCTATAAGGGCTCGGTCGACCGGGCCTGGGTCAAACAGTTGACCCGGACCGGTTTCGGTCGACCGGGACAAATTGAACTGAGTTGGCTGGTCGACCGAAAGTGCACCAAGTGTGCATTTCGATCCCTTCTTGCAACATATAAACCCTATTCAAGTGCCTATTACATACAAGTGCAAAGGTGAGTGTCCTAAGGTCACTTGGGGTCCAATTTGAGATCACCAAAAAAGTCCGGTGTCGGTCGACCGAGGTTCACCCTAAGGTCTTTCTATGGTTCGGTTTGAGCTTGCAAATTAAATCATGTTTGTGATGTGTGTGCTTATTACAAACCGAAGAACCCTAATTACTATTACAGACAATTTTACTGAAAATTATTACAATTAAGAGTTATGAAATTGTCTTCAAGCCTTTCTTACTTTGTGCACATCTTGATCTTATCATTCTTGATTCCTGCACAAAACTCAACCACTCATTAGATACAATGAGTATTTTTCATAATCAAAACCGGGCGTGACCAATAAGGTCAACAAAGGCTTCAACCCAAAATGATCTAGGCAACTTTATATCTAAAAGTAAACATCTCACTCTCTCAATTAATGTCCTATTCATTATTTCAGCCAGGTCATTCAATTGTGGTGTCTTAGGATGTGTCTTCTAATTTATAATTCCCTATAGTTGACAGTACTCATCAAATGGTCCACTATATTCACCATCATTATCAGAACGAATGCACTTCAATTTCTTCCCTATTTTCCTCTCAATTGAGGTTTGAAATGTTTAAATGCATCAAGTACTTGGTCTTTTGTTTTTTGAGGCATAGACCCAAAGTTTTCTTGAATGGTCATCATTAATAAAAGTAATGAAATAAAATGCACCACTATGCGACCTTACCATCAAAGGACCAAAATCATTGGAATGTACCAACTTTAGAAAATATAATTTTCTTGAAGGAGGGAGACTCTTGAATGAAAATCTTTTCCATTTTCTAGTCAAATAATGAGCACACATTTTTAGTGCAGCACTCTTCAAACCAGAATGTTGATTCTTCCTCACTAAACAGTTAAGCCCCTTTTTATTTATGTGACTAAGTCATTTATGACATAACTCAGTTCAGTTTTCATTTTTTGTCACATCAAAATGCCTTTAGAAATTGAAGCCTACATCAAACAAAGATTTGAACACTTCTTTCCTTGAGCTATAACCAAGGAGCCTTTAGTCAATTTCCACTGATCCTCACTAAAGATGTTTCAAAATCCCTTGTCATTAAGCTTGCCTCATCATCGAGCTTTCTTGCTGAAATTAAATTCAAATGGATATCTGGTGCATGGCTGACATTTATAAGCTTAAGCTCTATTCCAGTGTTGGACTCCAAATTGACATCTTCCATGTTAACAACCTGTGACGAGCCGACATTGCCCATCTTCAGTGCCCAAAAATTACCAAAAGTATAAGATGTGAATAATTCCTTCCATGAAGTGACATGAAGTGAAGCACCAGTATCTATCACCCAACTTGTCTCATCGCATGCTAGGTTGATCATATTCTCATCATAAACAACCACCAGATCATCAAAGGTAACAATAGAAACATGATTGGTACTTTTAGGATCTCTCTTCTCTTGTTTAACACTACCACCCTTGTTATCTCTCCTCCATTTGTAACAGTATTTCTTGATATAGCCCATCTTGCTACAATGATGACACTCAAGATTTTTGTATCTTGATCTCAGCTTACTTTGACTTTTATCTTAACCCTTTTCGCTTCTTTATTTACTTCTCCACTTATTTTTAGTAACTAGAACCTTAAACGGTGACGAAGAACCCTAAGAAATCCTTCTCACATCTTCATTCAACACACCATTCTTTGCAAATTCCATAGTCACAACACCATTAGGAGTAGAATTGATAAGTGAAACCTGAAATGTTTTCCAATAATTAGGTAGGGTAGCAAGCAACCAAAGCCTTATAATTTCATTATCAAAATTAATGCCCAAATCAAGTAACAAATTCATAACTCCTTGAAATCCATTCAGATAGTTAGCCACAGATTCACTTTCTTTATATTTCAATTGCATCATCCTTTTAAGCAAGAATAAGTTATTATTGCCAGTTTTTTAAGCATATAAGTTTTCAAGCTTGTTCCAGTACATGCATGTGTCTCTCGATCAATGTGATTGTAAACATTTTCCTCAATGAAATGTTGAATAAAACCACACACTTTTCGATGCTCAAACTCCCATTCCTCATCAATCTTAGACTCAAGCTTTTAAGAAGGAAAAAAAGGAAGATTCAAAGCCTTCACAAATAAAAGGTTGTTCATTTTATTCTACTATAAGTGAAAATTTGTGTCATTCAAAAGAATCATTCTACTTGTGCTAACATCCATAACTACACAAGAACACTGAACCTCTAATACCAGTGTGTTGGGAACAAATGAGACTCACCGAAAAATCGTGAAAGCACAACCAAAAGTTCTCTCTCCCAATTAACAAAATCAGTTATTATGATATGACAATAGCACAAAATTATATATTTTCAATAGCACAAAATCAGCCCAAAAATAATCACTAATATCAATTACACGAGACACACAATTTTACGAGGAAAACCCCTTCAAATCAAAGGATAAAAACCAATGAACTTAAGAGTCCACTCAAAAAACTTAACTATGATAAAATTTTGGTTACAAGATCTCAATTTTCAGCTATCACAATGAGTATATAACTCTATTTTTAGTCAAGAACAAGATATCTTAAAAATCAAAAAGGGAAAGTTGAAAATTTCACCAAAACCATGGTTACTGTTCAAACCATAAATCTGAGGCCACAGTGCTTGTATGCCCAATCCGACTGTTCAAAATTAGAACTATGAGTCCTCTATCTATTGACAAACAATAAGCTTGATTAGACCATGGAAAAATCTCCAATCATCGGTTGATCAAAACTGCACACTATTGCAAAAACCTAAATTTTCTCAACGTGGTTATTGTTCAAAAGTCAATAAATGATGCTACAACGCTTGTATGACCACTCCGACCATTCAAAGTCTGCATATATGAATCCTCTATATACTAATAAAAATTCAACTCGATCGAACCACGAATAACCCTCCAATCATCGGTCGATCAAAACTGTGCACTATTGTAAAAATCTAGATTTTCCCAACGTGGTTCTCCCCCTTTTTGCTACACATTCTCTCTCACTTTTCTAATGGAATTCTACACTACCAACCTTATTTTATTTACTTAAATGAGGTGTAGAAAGACATCTAAAAAAGCCCAATAAAGAGTCAAAAGAAAATAGGCTATAGGGTTGAATGGGTTTCTTCACATAGGAGGGATACCCAAACCCAACACATTGATTGTTGACTAAATAATATTATTGACCTTATATGAAAATGGGAATGAGAATGACTCTAGTGGTAATAGCTAAAGTGAAAAAAAAAAAAAAAAAAAGATTGAATGACTACTAGTCTTAGGCTTCATGGGGACATGAAGCCATGTGATCAGTGGCTTCCTATATCGCGTCTCTATAATTAATAAAAACAAGAAACCTTGCATTTTGTGTAGACTTCAAAAACTTGATTGCAGGCCTCACCCATTCATGAGTATGTGATGTCTATGGTTGATTTCTATGTCAATTCAATAGTAGGAAAGTGAGGTCGCTATAAAGATGTGTATAAGATGGCTTTCAGATGTCTAGGAGCACTTAGGACTTTTGAGTGGGTGTTGATGCATGCACTTTAGAGTGAAGAATAATAGGGGCACATATAAAGGGGTTATGGATCTAATCTTCCATGATATGATCAATACCATTTTATGGAGGTTTGGATTAATGATTTAAATTTTAAGGTGAAAGAAATAGAAAGACATAAGGATGATTTGAGATAGGTAAATGTGTCAAACACCCTTTTGTTGATGCCTCCTTAATCCCAAAAGAGAATAATTACTCTATATTTTCATGGTTAAACCTTCCTACATAGTAGTATTGGCTCAAGAGAACTGCCAAGGTAAGCAGCATATAGATTCTATTATCGTAAGAGAACCTTGAATGAGGTTGAAGTTATGTAACCATAAAGAAGCAGAATTATTTTTCTCCTATTCAAACTTGAGACATTATTTGTTGCTTATGCTAGTATCAATAATTTGTTAGAGTGACAAGTTAAGATACAAATTGGCTTTTAAAAAAAAAAAAGGGTAAAGAAATTGTTAAAATGACGAAAAAAAAAAGGGGAGTTGATCGAAGTTTAGCAAAGTTCATGTACATATTTTCACGAAAGACTTTTGGAGGCTAAATATATAAGGAAGTGATTGATGGCTCAAAAATTGAGTTTGTGTTCCAAAAAAATTAAATAAAGACCAAGTGTTAGCTTATTTATCCTTGTATTTAGGTATATTACCAAGTAGTTGACTTTGGAGTGGTTAGCTTATCCCTGTTGTACATATTGTTTGGTAGTTGTTCCTAGTGCAATGGTGTTTATAACATACCTACAAGGATAAAAGACTGCTATACATGTTTAGAGTCCTCAATTTTATATGTTGAGACAATCAAACTAAAAATGAACTCCTAATAGTAGGGTTGAGAAGTTTTCTTGATGTTTATGGGAGTTTAATTAGTAAAGGATTCATTATTTATGGTGAAACAAGTAAAGGGTGACTGCATTTGTATTGGTTTGATACTTCCACCTTACTTATAAGTGGTGCAAATGCTTCTGGGCTGGGCAGTTTGATGAGATTGAAAATAGTGTACAAGTACTATCAAGCAAAAAGAGTTAGAATAGTTTGCATCTTTATATCAAACAAGCCTACTTAGTATTGGAAGCACACTTTCTCTCTTTTGCATATAGTCTTCTTATATTGAAAGGTAAATAACTTAGAATAAGACAATGATTAAGGATTTAATAACCTCAAATTATTAGAGGAAACTGCTTATGACCATGTAAATTGGAAAATGTTGTGCAAATTAATGCGCAGCAGAATACCAAATCACACAATGTAGCAACCAATAATAAAAATATACAGAAAAACACAATTTCGAAAATTATATGAAAGCAATAAAATAATTACGTGGTTTGGCAATGTCAACATCCATGGAAGCAAATGACTGTGAATTTTCACTATATTGTGTCCAAAGACAAAGAGTTACAATATACAACATGTATATGTAATCCTCCCAAAGGTTTTCCCCCAAAAATTTAACCTATACAACTTCCCAATTCAAATTCAAAAACCAGTGCTGAGTAATTGAGCAAAATTATTCATGGTTTCAGACATAGTGTCAACGGCTTAATGTCGAGACCAAACAGTCGATATACTACTGCAAATACGTCGACTGTTTCTTCTGCGCCTGAACAAAAACGTCGATGGTTTTAGGCAAACCGTCGTTGGTTTCTTCCTACAAATCAACTTCACTGTTTTCTACCATGCTTTCTTTGTACATGCGTTCCCTCAACATATGAACCATATATTACAACAATCTCCACCTTGGCAGATATACACCCCTTAGGATAAAATCGAAGACATAACCCAAGGCTCCACTTGGGATTATAGGTTGGTATCGCCACTCCTCTACCAACTAGAGACATTAAGCAAGTCCAAGCAATGCTTGAACTTATTTATGGTAATAGGCTTTGTTAATACATCTACTGTATTCTCAAAAGTGTGAACTTTTTCAAACAAAAGTTCACCTAAAGAAACCAATTTACGGATCCTATGAAACGTCATATCTATATGTTTGGTTCTCATATGATACACTTGCTTCTTCGCCAAATAAATGGCACTCTAACTATCAAAACGCAGTTGAACTCTACCTTGTTGAATACCCAACTCCTTAACCAATCCTATAAGCCATACTGATTCCTTGGCACCTTCGGGGACTGCCATATACTCTAACTCAGTTGTTGAAAGTGCAACCAGAGAATGTACCACGTACCTTAAACAAAGAGGCACTCCCATAAGTGTGAACACATGCCCTGTTGTTGACCTTTTGTCGTCTAAGTCCTCTACATAGTTTGCATCCACATATCCCACAACTAACAAATCATTTTTTTGCTTGCCGAACATGATGTCATAGTGTGAAGTACCCCGCAAGTATCTGAAAATTCACTTGGCTGCATCCTAAATGTTGTCTATTTGGATTTGAAAGAAACTTACTCACCACATTGATAGCTTGTGCTAGATCCAATCTTGTACATACCACATCATACATTTAACGCCCCACTACACTAGTATAGGGGACCTTTGACATGTCACAAATATCATCATTTGTCTTTGGGCACTAAGTGGTAGACAACATAAAATGATTCACCAACTGTGTACTTACCAATTTTGCATTAACCATGCTAAACCTCTCCAACACCCTCTCCACATAGCTACCTTGATATAACCACAATCTCCCTATAGCTCAATCCCTATGAATCTCCATCCCAATAATCTTCTTCACCGCACTCAAATCCTTCATGTCAAACTCTTTACTCAATAGAGTCTTCAACTAATTTACCTCAGTCATATCCTTCACAGCAATCAACATGTCATCAACATAAAGCAACAAAAAAAATGAATGAATCGTTCTCAAGACTCTTCACATACATGCAGCAGTCACACTCGTACCTCATGTAGCCAATCTAAATCATGTAGGAGTCAAAATGTTTGTACCACTACCTCGGAGACTACTTCAACCCGTAAAGTGATATCTTCGATTTAAAAAATATGTGCTCCTATATAGGTTAACTTGTAGAGACCAAGATAATTATCATAATTTAATAATAGGAGAAGGAGGGGAAGAAGGAATTAAAAATTAGAAATTTAAACAGGGTCTCCTCGACGAACACAAGCCGTTCGTCGACGAGCACACTTGAGGGGTTCGTCGACAAGGGCACTTGTCTCATCGACGAGAAGATACCGAAGAGGCTATATTTTAGTTCTGAATTTCATTGACAAGGAGTAGGTATTCGTTGATGAACTTCCTTCTTGACCTCGTCAATGAAGTGGCATGGCTCGTCGATGAAGGCCAGTGTATAAATAGCCTTAACTCGAATTTTCTGCATACTTCTCATGAAAAAAATCTCCTTTATCTCTCCTGCTTACCCCTCCTCCCTTCTCTCTAAGATTTTGAGCCGGTTTCTCACTGGTTTGACGATCCAAGGCCACCACAACACTTATGGGAAAGTTCTCTTCAAGTCTGCTAGAATGGATTGTTGGTGGGGTACCTTGGATTTCATCCCAAATTCAAGGTAAAACTTTTTATTCAATATTTGGCTTTTCCACAGTTATAATAAATATAGTACATGGAGAAATACTGAAGTTTTGTTTTGGGAGATGTTGTTTTTAGGGTTTTGGGCGGGGAACCCTACGGTCATAGGACCAGACACAGAAGGGGCTTTTCAATAATTAGGTAAGGGAAATATGCTATGCTAGGAGTTTTTGCAAGGTTACCAGAAAATTATGTATATATGTATCAGTTTACTATCTAGTTTTTCCAGAATATGAGTTTTTATTATTTATGTGGCCTGAGTAGATATTTGTCTGATATCGAATTTATGTGGTTTTGCAGAATATCATGATTTACAATATATGCCTATGTAGATAGATATTTACTAGACATATATTTATCAGACAAATATTACAGATATTTTTCAGACTAGTATTTTACAATAATTAAAAAATATCATGTTTTCCAAAACCATAAGACTCAAA
Organism: Malania oleifera; assembly: GCF_029873635.1. Lineage (NCBI taxonomy): Eukaryota > Viridiplantae > Streptophyta > Magnoliopsida > Santalales > Ximeniaceae > Malania > Malania oleifera. The sequence continues at coordinate 122,120,658 of NC_080418.1, read as the reverse complement.
CTTTACAAATTATTCAATTAGATATTACAGTCAAACAAACAATTATTTTAATCAAATATTACAGCATTTACAGATCAGATATATGGTGTTATGGTTATTTTAGAAACATAAGGAAAATAGTTGGGTAATTATAGTAATAGTATATGCAGTATCAGATCCCTAATGAATTATTTCAGACAGATTCAGTCAACAGAGCATGGTACCATTGCTATTTCAGATAGAGTGTAACCACATACCTCAAATAGTATGTGGACTCCGTCTAACCACGCCAGGAGAGATTGCAGTCTCCCCAGCAAGCTGGGTTGAGGTGGCTGTGAGGTAGAGTAGTAGCATGCCCAGAGAGACTGCAGTGGGTCAGATTGTTGATTGTTAGAGATTCCGATTGACTTACCTGGTAGGCGAACCAGAGTAAGTCCCACCTACGGGCCGCACAACCCTATTATGAGGGGTTAAATTAGGACATTCAAATCCTAAGGTATTATCACAAAAGTTCTTATATATATATATATATACACAAATATATCATATAGCAGCGGTTATATTCTAATATTATAAGTATGTATGATTAGAAAACTCAGATACACAGTTGTATTTTAAATTATAGTACATGTGATGTATAGTATACGAGCCTACCTGTTTTACAGTATGAGTATTATATCTGTATATTAAATGCATAACTCAGTTGCCACACACTAGTAATAACATATTTCCTCTTACTGGGCATTGTCTCATCCTAGTGAGTTACCATTTTTCAGGTGATCCAACTAGGCGAGCGGATCAGGCTCACGGGTAGAGGACTTTTGCGCTGCCCTTACTGGAAGGGTAGGTGCTTTGGTAGTGTTAGTGGTATGGGGTAGGTCCCAAAATTTTGATGACGTCCTTGGGTGTTATATATATATATATATAATGAAAAAGAAATGATATAAGTAGTAGGTCGTTACAATTTGGTGTCAGAGCCTAGGTTGCTAGGCTCTGTAGACCCCAGAATGAAGCAGAAACAATACCAGAATATAGGAAAAGAATTTGAAGTTTTGTTATGTGGTCAGGATACAAGATTTTTGTGGTGGTTTCTATGTTTTTCCTAAGGTGATGATTTCATGAAATCCATAGTAAACTATTGACGAGTCGTGTGTTTAGGTTGCAGGATTGGATTTTGGGTCAGGAGAGGGGGGGATAGTTAATAGAGAATCTGAAGTTTTAGTTGAATGAAATAAATTAGATCTATACAAGAAATAGGATTCTAAAATAGTGTTCTTTGTATTTTCAGTATGGATCTAGGGAGCAGTGGTATGAATGCTGGAGGTGATAAACCAGGACCCTCTAGTATGGGAGGTGAAGATACAAATGTAGTATTGCATAGCGTCACCCAGCAGGTGATGGCTGAGATGGCTAGGAGCGGGGGACAGCGTAGCTGCACAATCGAGCAGTTTACGCAGATGAAGCCTCCATCTTTTGCGTGAGGACATGACCTGATTGTAGCTAAAAATTAAGTTTAGGACGTTGAGGAGATTTTGACAGTGCTTGCATGTACAGACGAGCGTGTAGACACCCCATTTTTACCCAGGCCCGATATGATTATTATTATTATTATTATTATTATTATTATTATTATTATTATTTACATTGTTATTATTACTTCATTTTTATTTTTATTTTTATTTTTATTTTTTGCTATAATTATTATTATTATTATTTTATTATTGTCATTTTTACTATTACTATTAGTATTATTATTATTACTAGTCTTATTATTATTATTTTATTGATAGTATCTTTATTATTTTTACTTTTACTACAACTATTTATTATTATTATTATTATTATTACCTTATTGATTTTATTATTATTATTATAATAATTATTATTACTATTACTATTTTCATTATTACCATAATAGTAAAAGCAAAAAAAAGAAAAGAAAAAGAAAAATAAAATCAAAAAGGAAGTTTTTTTTAGGGTTTATAGAATTTTTTTTTTATAAAAGGGGGGCATAGCCAAGCCAAAGGGGAAGAGGCACAGACCAAAGAAAGAAAAAGTTTACCTTGCAGTCTTGTGCGGCGGCAATGGAGTCGTTGGTGTTTGCCCAGTCAACTAGATGAAACCAATCGAGCAACGATTTCTTATCCGATTAATGCGAAACTTTATGAGGTGTTTCCTTACCCTTTCATCTTAATTTTCACCGTTCAGATTCTTCTTTTGAGTTTTCTCCCTTTGTGTTAATGTCTTGCACAGCCGTATTACCGCCGCAGCAGTGGAATCATTAGTGTCTGCGCATCGAACTGGACGAAGCCAATCAAGCAGCGATTTCTTATCCGATCAATGCGAAATTTTACGAGGTCGTTTCTAACCCTTTCTTCTTAATTTTCACCGTTCAGATTCGTCTTTTGAGTTTTCTCCCTTTGTGTTAATTTCTTGCAAAATCGTATCACCGCCGCAGCAGTGGAGTCATCGGCGTCTGCGCATTCAACTAGACAAAGGCAATCGAGCGGCGATTTCTTATCCGATCAATACGAAATTTTACCAGGTTGTTTCTGACCCTTTTATCTTAATTCTCACCATTCAGATTATTATTTTGAGTTTTACAATTTCGTTTTAATTTATTACACAGCTGTCTCACCGCCGCAGCAGTGGAATCGTCGGTGTATGCGCATTCAACTAGATGAAGCCAATCGAGCGGCGATTTCTTATCTGATCAATCTGAAACCTTACTCGGTTGTTTCTAACTCTCCCTTGTTAATATTTACTGATTTGATTAATTTCTTTGAGTTTCATCTCTTGGACAACTTGTCCACACACACACAAACACACACATGCACGTGTGATGTTTTTGTAATTTGTTTATATATATATATATTTTTTCTTCTTAATGTTATTTTGTATATATATTGCTATTGCGTATATATTGATGTTCATTATTGTTTATTATTTATTTATTTCTTGTATACGATTGTATTATCATTTTGTCGTGTTCATAACATTATTGTGGAATTTTTAATGCTATAATATTTATTTGAATAAATGATATTTATATTTAGCAACTTAGAATTGTAAGTAGCATTATACATTTAATTTAGTATTTTAGGTGACCGTGTACATTTAGTAATATAACATTTTAGGTAATATTATATATTATTATTATATTTTTAGTATGTTAATATACAAGGTATTAATTATTATGGTAAGTTTAATATTTTGGGTAATATTCTTTGTGTTTTGGTATCATGCTATTATATGGTATGTTTAGTATATATAGTATTATAGTAATCTATTACGTATTATATTATTTGTGGATATTTATTATTATTATTATCGTAATTATGTGTATTATGGTATGTTTAAGTATTTTTGTTTATAACGCACATGTAGTATTTTAATATTTGCTCATTATCTTAGTCTATATTATTGTTTATATTCTACTATTATTGGTATGTTAGATATTTTAGCTTCTATTATATATGTTGATTAGTATGTATTTTGGTATCCTAATATTCTAGTTTATTACTATTTTATTTACTTATTTATTATGTTTAAATTATTATATCTATTATTAAAACCTCCCATACTAATATTTTCCTATAAAACTTTTACTTACAATTTTAAAATGTGGGAGCGTATTTTCTTAAATAATTTTGATTTTAATCCCTATGATTTTAACGCGGGGGGTATGAGCCTTCGGGCTTCACGTACCTTAAGCTCTGAGGGAATATATATATATTTATTTATTTATTTATTCATTTTTCATGTGTGTTTATTAATTCATAAAAGGAGTAGTTTAAAGAATTATTAGATTAACTTAGGGATAATTTCAAATTAATTAGGTACCGTTCGTAAGAACGGGCGCGTAGGGGGTGCTCGTACCTTCCCCTCGCGTAACCGAACTCCCGACCCCAACTCTGGTAATGTAGACCGATTCTACCCCTAACGGGGTAGTAATCATGTGTTCTAACCGCACTAAAGGTTAGTGGCGACTCCGACTTTTTCCATGATTTTTCCATGAAAATATTAAAATTGATTTTTAATTTCGCCGCTCGGGGCACACGCGCTCCCGGGACGCCGCGACAGAGCGGAAGGTGTCATTTGCAACATTTAAACTGACAGCAGAGGCAAAGCGCTGGTGGAGATCAGCATGATTAATTGAGGAACAGAGGCCTGATCCTGTGCCAATGACATAGAGTGGATTCAAGGAGCTGTTCTTTGAGCGATATTTCCCTACTATCGTTCAGAGTGTGGAGGTAGCAGAATTTCTGCATTTAGCTCTAGGGAAGATGACAGTGTCATGGTATGCAGCATGATTTATTGAGCTGTCCCGATTTGCCCCACACATGGCACCAGACAAAGAAAAGAAAGCAAGGACATTTGAGGAAGGTTTAAGGCAGAATTTGTTTGAGCAAACCATCAGTTTTTGGGCTCAGACATTCGCGATGGTGGTGGATAGAGCTACCATTATCGAGACTGGCATGCAGAGGGGTGTCGCAACTTAGAGTCAAAGGAAGAGGCCCGCGCCTCATGATTTTCAGACTAGTTGCAGTAGAGGGCCATGGAGAGGAGACCGATATAGAGGTAGTCAGGGATGGATGATGGGGTGTGGTGGTCCTCAGGGTGGAAGAGCTATTCCAACCTGTCCTTGATGTGGCCAGAGACATCCACGTGAATGTAGAATGGGAGAGGGCATCTGCTATTGTTATGGGATACCCGAGCATAGGTTTTGGTTGTGTCAGGGATTGCCAGCCCAAGCACCAGATTTTAAACCATTTTGGGGTGGTTATTAGGTGCCCCATAGAGGCTAGTAAAGGAAACTGCACCAGTGAGAGTCTATGCGTTGATGCCAGGTGACGCCAAGGTAGATGGAGACGTAGTTATAGGTACCTTTATTGCTTTTTCATATAAATCTATTTTTTTATTTGATACAAGTGCTACCCATTCTTTTATTTCGTCGGTGTATGCTAAGTTGACGAGGTGTGAGGCACGATTGTTGGATGTTGGGTTGGTTGTAGCTACACTGACTGGATTAGTGGTGAGATGTAGGAGAATACTCAAGGACTTTCCAGTGACAATTCAAGGAAAAGTACTGCCAGCTGATCTTATGATATTAGACATTGAGGGGTTTGATATAATTCTGGGTATGTATTGGTTGGCAGTTAATCATGCTAGTGTTGATTGTCATTTGAAAGAAGTGATTTTAAGACCTTTAGGTGAGCAAGAATACAAATTTCTTGGCTCACGTGTACGTTCTTCACCATAGCTTGCGTTAGCTATTCAGGTGAAGAACTGATTCAAGATGGCTGCTAGGGATTTGTTGCCTACATAAAGGAATTTTCAAAAGAAGAACTGAAACAAGCCGATATCCCTATGGTCAAAGAATTTTTAAATGTTTTTCTAGAAGAATTACTTGGTTTGCCACCATATCGTGAAGTTGAATTTATTGTGGATCTTCTACCGGGGTTAGCACCAGTATCTAAAGCACCATACTGAATGACTCCAGCCGAGTTAAAAGAACTAAAAGATCAATTGTAGGAATTTATGGATAAAGGATTTATCAGGCCCAGTGTGTCACCATGTGGAGTACATGTTTTATTTGTAAAGAAGAAAGATGGGACCATGAGGATGTGTATAGATTATAGAGAGATAAATAAACTAATAGTTAAGAATAAATATCCTCTTCCCATGATTGACAACTTGTTTGATCAGCTTCAGGGGACCCAGGTCTATTCTAAAATTGACCTTTGGTTGAGTTATCATCAGGTGAAAGTTAGGGCAGAAGACATTTCAAAGATGGAATTTCAAACGAGATATGGGCATTACGAGTTCTTAGTGATGTCATTTGGATTGACTAACGCACCAGCAATATTTATGGATATAATGAATCGGGTGTTCCACCAATACTTGGACCATTTTTTTGTTGTATTCATTGATGATATGTTGGTCTACTCAAGGAGTTTTTAGGAGCACAAGCATTAATTGAGGCTAGTATTGCAAACATTGAGAGAGAGAAAGTTATACGCAAAGTTCAAGAATTGTGAATTCTGGCCGAGGCAGGTTTCTTTTCTCGGCTATGTGATCTATGAGGTAGGTGTATCAATTGAACCGAATAATATAGAGGCAGTAGTGAATTGGGTAAGGCTAGGGAATGTCCAAGAGGTTAGAAGTTTTCTGGGTTTGGCAAGTTACTACCGACGCTTTGTTGACGGTTTCTCCAGTTTATCCGGTCCGCTAACGTGACTCACGAGAAAAAATGTGAGGTTTGAATGGATTGATGACTGTGAGTAGAACTTTCAAGAATTGAAGTAGAGGTTGTTCACTGCCCCAATGTTGGCTATTCCATCAGGGGAGGATGGGTTTGTGATATATAGTGATGCATCGTTGAAGGGTCTTGGTTGAGTGTTAATGTAGCATGGAAGAGTCATAGCCTATGCATCTAGACAACTTAAAGAATATGAAAAAAACTATCCTTTGCATAACTTAGAATTAGTTACAGTGGTTTATGCTTTAAAAATATGGAGGCATTATATATATGGTGGGAAGTGCGAAATCTTCATGGATCGAAAAGGCTTAAAATATTTCTTTACCCATAAAGAACTAAATATGAGGTGAAAAAGGTTGCTAGAACTTATTAAAGACTATGACTGTACTATTAGTTACCACCCAGGGAAAGCGAATGTGGTAGCAGATGCTCTGAGCAGGAAATCAGTGGGACCAACACTAGCAGCTATGGAGATTCAGCACCCGATCTTGATGGTTTTGGACAGACTTGGCATAAAGTTAGTAGGGGATAATCCTCAGCCATTTGTTACCAACCTGGTTGTGCAGCCTACACTATATGAAAAGAATAAGGCCGCTTAGGATGATAATGCAGAATTAGCAGAGGTAATGGTTAGAGTACAGGATGGTCAATGAGAGGAGTCCAATATCTTTGATGACGAAGCTCTGAGGTTTCACACCAGATTGTGTGTGCCTACAAATGATGATATTAGAAGAATGATTTTGGAAGAGAATCATAGATCACTATACACAGTCCATCCTAGAAGTACTAAAATGTATAGGGATCTATGAGAGTATTTTTGGTGGAGTGGAATGAAAAAATAAATTGCCGAATTTGTACAACAATGTTTAACAAGGCAATAGGTTCAGGCTGAGCACCAGAGATCGGTAGGGTAGTTGTAGCCACTCTTTATTCTGAAGTGGAAATGGGATCATGTCTCTATGGATTTTATTACTAGGTTACCACTAGTACGACAAAGATTGAATGCTATTTGGGTGATTGTTGATCATCTGACGAAGATCAGTCATTTCATCCCCATTAAAGCCGACTATTCCATGGACAGATTGGCAGAAATATATGTTTAGGAAATAGTTCATGTCCATGGTGTACTGGTATCCATATTCTCAGACCGAGATCCTCGGTTTACTGCACGATTTTGGAAAATCTTTCAGGAGGCTATGGGTACACAGTTAGCATTCATCACTACTTTTCATCCTCAGACGGATTGTCAGACTAAGAGGACAACCAGAACATTAGAAGATATGCGTCGGGCGTGCCTACTAGATTTTGGGGGTAGTTGGACCTAGTTTATAACGTTGGTTGAGTTTCTTTACAATAACAACCATTAGGTTAGCATCGGCAAGGTGTCTTACGAGGCACTGTATAGTAGAATGTGTCGTTCTCCTCTTTTCTAGGATAAAGTAGGTGAGAGGCGAGTTTTCGGTCCGAAAATAGTGTAACGGGTGTATGATAAGGTCTGACTAATTAAAGAAAGAATCAGTACCACGCAGAGTCGACACAAAAGCTATGTAGACACTTATTTAATGAATTATAGTATTGGTCAATATGGTTAGATAAAGATAAAGTTTGTTTAGTGTAGAGTGATAATTATATATTGTACTTTAGATTATAGGATAGGTAATATTTTGGTTGTGGGAGAATTTTCTTTTTGGGTATATTTGTAATCTCTCAGAACCTTGAATGTAACTACAGTATTCATCCGCCATAAGTGAGGGTAAGTAATAAAATGACTAGACAATTTTCTTCAAAGAATAATGTATCGTACAAATAGTAAATTTCGAGGACGAAATTTTATAAGGAGAAGAGAATGTAGAGACCTGGATAATTATCATAATTTAATAATAGGAGAATGAGGGGAAGAAGGAATTAAAAATTGGAAATTTAAAAAGGCTCTCATCGAGGAACACATGACATTCATCGACGAGCGCGCTTGAGGGGTTCGTCGATGGGGACACGTGTCTCGTCGATGAAAAGATACCAAGAGGTTATATTTTAGTTATGAATTTCATCGATGAGGAGTAGGTATTCATCGAAAAACTTCCTTCTTGACCTCGTCGATGAAGTGACGTGGTTCGTCGATGAAGGCCAGTATATAAATAGCCTAAACCCAAAATTTTTGCAGATTTCTCTCGCAAAAACTCTTCTTTCTCTCTCCTGCTCGCCTCGCCTCCTTTCTCTCTAAGATTCCGGGCCGATTTCTCACTGGTTTGATGATCCGAGGCCACCATGACACTCCTGCGAAAGTTCTCTTCAAGTCTGCTGGAGTGGATCGTTGGTGGGGCTGCCTTGGATTTCATCCCAAATACAAGGTAAGACTTTTTATTTAATATTTGACTTTTCCATAGTTATAAAAAATGTAGTACATAAAGAAATACTGACGTTTTGTTCTGGGAGATGTTGTTTCAAGGTATTGAGCGAGAAACCTTGTGGGTATAGGACCAGACACAAAAAGGCCTTTTCAATAATTAAGTAAAGGAAATATGCTATGCTAGGAGTTTTGGCAAGGTTACCAGAAAATTATGCATATATATCAGTTTACTATCCATTTTTTTCTGGAATATGAGTTTTTATTATTTGTGTGGCCTGAGTAGATATTTTCCTGATATAAAATTTATGTGGTTTTCCATAATATCATGATTTATAGTATATGCCTATATAGATAGATATATACTAGACAGATATTTATTAGACAAGTATTACAGATATTTTTCATACCAGTATTTTACAATAATTAAAGAATGTTATGTTTTCCAAAACCATAACACTTAGACTTTATAGATTATTCAGTTAGATATTACATTCAGACATACAGGTATTTTATTCAAATATTACAGCATTTATAGATCAGATATATAATGTTATTGCTATTTTGGAAACATGAGGAAAATAGTAGGGTAATTATAGTAATAGTATATATAGTATCAGATCCCTAATGAATTATTTCAAATAGATTCAATCAGTAGAGCACAGTACTGTTGCTATTTCATAGAGAATACAACCACATAGCTCAGATAGTATGTGGATTCCGTCTAACCACGCCAGGAGAGATTGTGGTTTCCCCACCAAGCCAGGTTGAGGTGGCCAGTTATATGAGGTAGAATAGTAGGTGCCCGAAGAGATTGCCATGGGCCATATTGTTGATTGTTAGAGATTCAGATTGACTTACCTAGTAGGCCAACCGGAGTAAGTCTCGCCAACCAGCTACACAACCCTATCATGAGGGGTTAAATCATGACATTTAGATCCCAGGGTATTATCATAGAAGTTCTCATATATATATATATAAAGATATATCATATAGAAACAGTTATATTATAATATTAGAAGTATGTATGATTAGAAAACTCAGATACAAAGTTGTATTTTAAATTATAGTACATGTGATTTGTACAGTGTACCGGCCTACCTGTTTTACAGTATAAGTATTATATCTGAATATTAAATGCGTAACTCAACTGCCACACGCTAGTAACAGAATATTTTCTCTTACTGAGCGTTGTCTTATCACAGTGACTTACCATTTTTCAGGTAATCTAACTAGGCGAGCGGATCAGGCGAGCGGGTAGAGGACTTTTATGTTGCCCTTACGGGAAGGATAGGTGTTTCTTTGGTGTCAGTGCTTTAGGGTAGGTCCCAAGATTTTGATGACGTCATTGGGTGTTTTTGGGGTATACATATATATATATATATATATATATATATATATTGGCGTTTATAAATTTTTGGAATTATATATACTAGTTTATAGTTTTATAGTTGCCGCTGCTTAGGAATGTATGGTGTACAAAGTTTTCCGCAGTGCTCTTTTAGGCCTGAGATGTTCTCAGTAGTATTACGGACATATTGGTTATATGTTATATATATAATGAAAGAAAAATGATATGAGTAGCAGGTCGTTACATAACTAAACCCTTCTGGTTGTACCATGCAAATCAGCTCCTCCAAATCACCATGGAGAAACGTTGTCTTTACGTCCATTTGCTTTAAATGCATATAGAAATATGCTACTAACTCCAACACTACCCTAATGGAAGTGTGTCTGACTATAGGGGAAAATATCTCATCATAATCAACCCCTTTCATTTTGGAGTACTAACCCTTTGCTACTAACCGATCCTTGAACTTCTCTCTTTTATTTTGTAGTACTACTTCTTTTTTCCTATACATCCACTTGCATCCTATCGCCCTCTTCCCTTCTGGAAGTTCCACCAACTCCCACGTCTGGTTCTTATGCAATGACTCCATATCCTCCACCATAGCACCCATTCAACTACTTTTATCTTCGTTGTGCACTACTTTTGTAAAGTAGTATGATCCTTGTAATTGGTAATGAGTGCATAAGACACCAAATCATCAAATCCATACCTAGGCGGTGACCTGATAGTGCGTCTGGGTCTCTATATAGCTATATTGTGATCCTGTTGGTTTCATGAGATAGAACTCCCTACATTCTGAACATTTTCATCACTGACTTGAGTCTCAAGTTCCACCTGCACCACATGCTCATTTCCGCTCCTAATTTCTAACACATGTTTCTCTTCTTTTTCCTCCTCTGTATGCTACAACATGGCTTTCTCATCAAAAACCACATCTTTACTAATCACCACCTTGTTTGCCATTGGATCCCACAACTTGAACCCTTTCACACCTTTCTAATATCCCAGAAAAATACACCATCTAGACTTTGCATAAAGTTTTGATCTCTCTTCATTAGAAATGTACACATAGGCTAGATATCTAAACACTCACATATTGGAGTAGTTTACCGCATTAATTGTCCACGCCACCTTTGCAACTTTCCCATCTAGTGATGCCCCGACGATTAATCAACCAAGAAACACGTCATACTCACTGTCTCAGCTTATAAATTCTTTACAAGCCCAACATTCAACCTGAGACACCGAGCGCTTCCAATTAGAGTTTGGTTCATCCTTTCTGCCACACCATTCTATTGTTGTGTCTTGAGTATTGTGAAATGTCTCCTTATGCCATGCCACTCGCACAACTCCATGAACCTCGAATCAGTTTACTTAGTTCCATTGTCTTACTTGAGGCACTTCATCCTCTTCCCAGTCTGGTTTTTCACCTCAACTTTCCACAATTTAAATTTGGCAAAAGTCTCTGACTTATGCTGCATGAAGTACAACTAGAACTTTCATGAGTAATCATTGATAAAACTCACAAAGTACATGTGTCCAACCTGTGATGCTACCCTCATCGACCATTAAACATCTGAATGAATGTAGTCATCAATACCCTCCGTCTTGTGAGCTGTTGTTTTGAACTGCACCCCATGATGTTTCCCAAGAACACAATACTTGCAAAAATTCAGTTTGCATGTTTTAACACCCTTCAAAAGATTTCTCTTATGAAGTCCTTTATCCTTTGCTCACACATATGCTCTAACCGCATATGCTGCAAAATAGTATTATCTAACTCATAATTTGTAGCTGCAACTCCACCTACAACTGTAGTATCTAACAATGCATAGATATTTTCTGCTTACTTTTGCCCTTTCATCACCATTAGAATGCCTTTACACACCTTCGTTACCCCACTTTCGGACTTGTAACTAAACTCATTACTATCTAAAGTGCCTAATGAAATTAAATTCTTTTCTAGATGTGGTATGTTCCTAACATCACATAATGTTCTCACAACATCATCACACATTTTAATTCGGATGCTTTCTATTCCAATTGTAGACACCCTAATTTTTACCAAGTCATTTTAATTATGAATCATGTCACCCATTTCATAAACAAGGTTTCTGAATCAAATTAGTCCAAATTTTTATCCGAAGGTTCCGAAGGTTACGAATGTTCATCATTAAGTATTTATTAACTATTCCTAAGTTGAGAGGGTCACAAATGATTTACTTGCCCAGTTATGTGCATAAGTTTCAATTATACCCTTTGCATGGGAATTTAAGTGGTGTTAGGACTATTGTAAAAAAATATGTATTGTCAAAATTTGCTGATTAATTGAAAATTTTGGAATTTTTAACTCCTATTTGCTTTTATACATGAGTAAGGGCCTATGCATGCACAATGAAATACAACATTTTATTAGTTGGGCACATACCTGAGTCATGAGGCACAAAGAAATACAGGGAAACAAGGAAATATAGGGGAGTGCTGAAATACAAGAAAATACAAAGAAATACAAGGAAATAATGTATAATGCTGAAAATACAATACAGGGGAAATATAGAAAATAAAAAAAATTTTAGTTAGCGTCTACTGGAATATTCTGAGCATCTTTGGGATACCTATCCACCAAATTAGAAAGAAAAGTAAGTGAATAAAAAGCTCTTAAATGAAAAATCAAAAGAGATCAAGCATGTGCGCAAAGTACCTTAATGGAAGACCAATTTGGAAATATTCTCTGTTGACTCTATGAGTCTAATCTCATCTTGATAATGACAAATCACATAGAATCTTACCTATAAATTGAGGTTGTGAATAGGATCATTACTTAGCATGCATGGAAGGTAAGGAAGTCATGGAAACCATAAGGATTAAAGCATATACAACTTGACACACTCTATGGAACTTAAAGAGCAAAAGAATGAAGAAACAAGTATCATGTTTTTCAAGTGTAATGAGTATTTAGGTTTGATTGTATTTGTTAGAATTGGTGTGATCCCAAGAGGGGGGGGGGTGAATTGGACATTTAAAACTTTTCGGCTAATTTAAAACATTTTGCCGATTCACCACATATCACATCCCGTTTAACATTGAACGCGTGTATGTAAAATGATTACGCTATTGGTTTAAGCATACACGTGTATCTCATTCAATGTAAATGTGTGCATGCAACTGAATATAATAGTAAACAAATAGGCATACACATACTGAATTTAAAGTGCAGTATTTTAAATGAGATAGGGAGAGAGAGACACACGATTTGTTATCGAGGTTCGGCCAAAACCAGCCTACATCCCCGCCTTGGGCTTACCCCCAAGGATTCCACTATACCTGCTCACTTAACCGGGCGGAACAAAAGCCTTTTACATCCACTCCTTACGGGGCGAGGAAAAATCCCAGCTCAATTATTAGGCTGAGCTAAACTAGTCTCACTTGTTGGGTTGAGACTCCCCAGTTCAATTCTGGGCTGAATCGAACCAGTCTCACTTGCAGGGCTGAGACTCCCCAGTTCAATTAATGGGCTGAACCGAACCATTACATGAAAATCATTTTTGTACATGAAAATATGCTTATGAAATACAAGCAGAGATGCACACACTAAGCTCATACAAATACACACTCCAATGATGTGAAATAATGCTTAGGGGGGTAAGGGTGTGTTTCTAAATAATTAGTGCACAAATATATGTATGAAAATATGAGTATTATGTTCTCCTATAAAGATTTTGCAAATAAATAATGTTTGGAGAAACTAGGAGTTTTAAGCTTAAGGGTATTTGTGCAACAAATAATTTTTCTCCCAAAAATATTTACCAAAGAAATAACCGAGAGAAAAACCTAAGATATACTCAAAAAGATTTTCACAAATAAAGAACAAGTAAGAGTATATGCATACAAATAAAATGTCCAAAATAAAATACTCTCTTTAAAAATGATTTTGAAATAAAACAAGTGAGAGAGAGAGAGTTAGAGATATTTTCTCAAAATATTTTGCCTCAAAAGAATGATTTAAACAATAAAAGGTATTTTGGGGGAATTTTGATTAACCAAGGATTAAAGAGAAAATTTATGTTAATCAAACTTACTAATTTGGAGTAATGAGGGGGTATTTATAGAGTTTGTAGAAAATATGACTGTTGGGGACACAAAAGTCATTTTAGAAAAAGTTTAATGACGTTTAATTAAAATTAACCTCGTTATAAAAAATTAATTGCGGTAAAAATTCGGACCAACCCGAGAGCACCGGTCAACTAGAAATACTTTCGGTCGACCAACGTTCATATGACTCGGTCGATCGGGCCAATATTGAACTTCAGGGTCGGTCGACCAGGAAGGGCGATTTTTCTAAATTAGCGCGGTTCGGTCGACCAAGATGAAAATGAACTAACTGGTCGATTGACCGGAAGAGGAGATTTTTCAAAACAGTGAGGTATAGTCAATCGGGACATTTTGAACTAACAAGTTCGGTCGACCAGGTTGTTGGGCCGTCTCTCGAGGACCCTCGGTCGACCAGGTAGTTGATATGCAATTTTAGCTCGGTCGACTAGGTGGTCAAAATGTTGACTTCCTAGGAGGTTCGGTCGATCGGGGCCATTTGAACTACAAGAGTTCGGTCGATCGAGACATGGTCAATCGTTGACATGGACTTGGGTTCGGTCGACCACGCTACAAATAAACTATGAGGGTCGGTTGACCGAAAGTGAAAACTTGTGCATTTCGGTCCTATTTGAGCCAACGATCACCAAATTTCAAATGATCAAGTATGGGTATGCATAAGTGAGTGTCCTAAGGTCATTTCTAAGTCCTTTCGAAGACACCAAAAAAATTTGGGGTCGGTCGACTGAAGTTTTCATAAACTTCGTTCTAGCCCCGATTTTGACCCTAAAGCTATTCCAAAAACTTTGAATGATTTTGATCTATTTAGAAAATATTTTTTGGTGAGATGTGCTGATCCCTAGGGTCTATCTACGGTCGTTCTAAGCATTCAAACACACCATGCAGATGCATGCATTATTACAGACCAGAGATATAAAATTAAATGCAATTACAAATAAAACATAAATGTCTTCATCTTTTTCTTTCTTCTTTTGCTCTTCAGACTTCATGGAAAGCTTGATCATATAGTCTTTAAGTCCTGCAAGCTTCCATTGCTGGTTCCTTATGTATGTGTTAAATTAATGGACCTGTTCACATGCTAAATACACACATAAGAAACATGTGCTTTGTCAGCATCAAAACAGGGATTGGACTCAAAAAGTCAACAGTATTTACATATCTTACATGATATGGTTGAAAGCTCAAAATGGCATATAAATTGACCTTAGGATGCGTGTTGTTCTTGACATATTCATATGTATTAACCTAGGTTGAATCGGGCTGGATAATAGGCAGCACATCGACAAATCCTTGGTTTCGTTGACCAATGCATGAAGGCCACTCGGCGACAAATGTTTTGTTCTCATTGACGAGAAAATACTATTAGCTTTGGTGTATTCCCAATAGGGGGTGAATGGGGTATTTAAAATTTCTCCCTAGGTTTGACCAAACATGTGCAGTATTACACAATATAGAGTCTGTCTATGTAATCTAAAATGCGCAGATAAGTATAATATGCTGAAATTTAAATCATGCGCATCATTCACACACTAACACACACGTGCAGGAATATAAATTGCAAAAATATAAATAGACACACGATATGTTATTGGGGTTCGGCCAACTGTGCTCACGTCCCCGCCTCTAGCTCGCAAGCCCGAGGATTCCACTAAAATTCACTTAACGGGTGGAGCAGCACTGGTTACAACTAGGTCAATTAGCATAAGGCTGACCTCAACCATTATAACAAGTACATTAGCGAGGCTGACCTCAACCTACAACTTACTAGGATGGTGCACCTATCTTTCCTAACCGGGTTTAAGCTAATCTAGAACTATTCAACAAGGCTGGTCCGCCTCCTCAGGCCCGTGCCTAGAATACAACAAATTTAACTGATAATTTGCTTACACGTAAAATACTCCTGACACTAAGCAGATATGTACCAATAAACTCAATATCACACATCAATGCACACCAAACATGTAAGAACAATGAGCTCAGTGGTATATATAAGCAATTTACACTCAATACAATAATAATCTCAAGTATGCACAAGAGTGTTTAAATAAGCTAATCTTTGAAAGCAAAGTATATCACATCTCAATATTAGATTAGTGTTTCAAATATGCTAGCAATAATATTCAAACGAACTCAAAAATATTTTCTCAAATTGTATCAAGCACAAGAGTTGTTTGAAATCAAGCTTTGTAAAATATTTTGCACAACAAAATTATTACTTAAGCAATCTTGCAATGACAATGCAAAGATCCTCAAATTAAAAAGTTTTCTTAGTACAAGATTTATCAAGTTAAATATGTAGGAAGAACCCTAGCCAAACTCTCAACAAAAATCAAACAATTCAAATTTCAATGAGAGTATAGGGCTATTTAGAATGAAGCACTAATAATCTAAACACTCTCTCTAAGCATGGATGATCAAAGAAAATGAAGTAGGAGAGTATTTGGGAGTATTTGAGAAATATAAGCTTTGGAAATTTTGAGAGGATTTTCTTCACTAATTATTTTTCTAATCTCCACTTAATTTTTACAAATGAGCCCCTATTTATATAAGAGGTGAGAATTGTAACCGTTGGGGACATATATGTCATTTTTGAAAAAGTTTAAGTGAGGTTAATAAAAAGAACAGTTTTTTCAACCTTGGTATTTCTTGCCTACTTGAGAGGACCGGTCGACCGAACTTAAGGTTCAGTTGACTAAGTGGCCGGGTGCAGTCGACCAGGAGAAATTTGAACTAGAAGGATGGTCGATTGGACTTGCAGAATTCAAAGGCGATTTTTCAAATCAGCGCAGTTCAGTCAACCAGGTCTATTTGAACTACAAGATTTGGTCAACCAGGCGGTTGGCAATTCCCACATGGGGGTTCGATCAACAAGGGCGTTGCCCATATAATCTTGGTTGGTCGACCGAGTGGTCAACTTGTTGGCTAAACCCACTGTGAGTCATTTCCAAGCTGCCATTTGAGTTCTCGGGTACCTAAAGGCTACTCCTGGTCAAGGCTTGTTCTTTCCAGCTTTATCATAACTGTAGCTCAAAGCTTTCTTCGATAGTGATTGGGCAGGCTATATTGACACTCGAAGAAGTATCACTAGTTTTGCTATCTTCTTGGGTGATTCCCTGATTTCCAGGGAGAACAAAAAGTAAGCAACTATCAGTAGATCCTCTGCTGAAGCAGAATAAAGGGCACTTGCCTCAACAACTTATGAAATTCAATGGCTTCTTTATACACTACAGGATTTGCATATTCCCCATCAGCAGCCAGTTTTGGTTTACATCGATAGTAAATCAGTATTGTCCATTGCTACCAACCCAGTTCAACATGAGAGAACCAAGCATTAGATCGACTGTCATCTTATTAGAGAAAAATTACAACAAAATATCATAAAGTTGTTCCATGTTCCTTTACGATTGCAATTAGCAGACATTTTCACTAAGCCTCTTAGTTCTCTTCCATTTCATCATAGTCTTCACAAGATGAACATTCAAAATATACATGTTCATCTTGAGGGGGGGTGTTGAAATATTACTTCATGGATTGAACAACTGGAGCTAAAATCCAAGGCTAAGTTAGAAGAGGAGAAGCTGAGTTAGTTAATATTATTTTTTAATTAGTTATCATAGATAGTTAAGTTGTTAGTTTCTTTTTCTTGTTTCTTGTGTTGTATAAATACAACCATGTATTCTGTATTTTGTACGTAAGAAAAGTAAATTTTAGTGAATACAAAGATTGACAACCGGCTTTCCAATTTTTTTCCCAAACAACCGCCAGAGATTCTTCATCCATGACGTGATACAACACGTCATCAGTTAGACAAAGTCTGATAGTCACCACAACCTTCGTTTCCAAATCCTTCCAACTTGAATTGTTTATGCCTTCTGGCTGACTTCCGTATAATGCCTTCACCATATCTTGTTGCACTAACATATTCTTAACCCTCCCTAGTCATAGTCTGAAATTACCTGATTTGTCGAACTTGACAAAATCAAACTTTGTAGAAGAAATTCCATAAGCCATTATAACCAAATGCTTTGATACCAATTTGTTGTGCAAATTAATGCGCAGTAGAATACCAAATTACACAATGCAGCAACCAACAATGAAATATAGAGAAAAATACACTCATGCAAATTATATGAAATCAATAAAACAATGACACGAAGAATTACGTGGTTCAGCAATGCCTACATCCACAGGAGCAAACGACTGTAAATTTTCACTATCTTGCGTCCAAAGACATAGAGTTACAACATAAAACATGTATATATAATCCTCGCGGAGGTTTCCCCCCCGAAACCCAACCTATATAACTTCCTAATTTAAAATTCGAAAATCAGCACTGAAAAACCGAACAAAATCATTGACGATTTTAAACATTTTGTCAATGATTAAATGCTGAAACCAAATAGTCGATATACCACTGCAAATCCGTCAACTGTTTCTTTTGCACCTGAACAAAATCGTTGATAGTTTCAGGCAAATCGTCGTCGATTTCTTCCTGCAAGTCAGTTTTACTGTTTTCTATGTATATATATATATCTATTTACTTTTTCTGATTTTGCGTTTCAAGTGTGTGGTCCACGTGTTCCCCTGCACGTCCAGAACACTCTCCACACACACAACTTAAGAAACTAATTTTTTTTTCCCATTTGGTTTTAAAAAAGAAAAAATCGAATGGGAGGTTCACCGAGTCCTGTGTGCGCTCAGGATACTCCGGCAGCACACAACTTCAAAACCCATTTATTTTCCATGTGTCTTTAGCATTGCATAAAGATGATAAAACCAAAACTACAACAGTACGTGTCTCGGCATCTAGTGAATAAAAGACAGACCTGCTTGCCCGCCTTCTAACTAATCGCAGCACGCATTTATGTATATGCACTCCTTGGGCTTGATAAGTGATTAGTTATGACAGACAACGCCGCTCCACGTATACCAAAATAGCTCTGCATGCCAACAGAAGGCAGCTGGGGCGGGCTCTCCTTCTGCATGCAGCCAGACAGATGGACTGCTCAGCTCCCAAGCTCAATAAAAGCATACCTACACTCAGCGTGAACCTGGTTCGCTGCCGACTGTAGTATTAACTCATCCCTGGTCAACTTGTCCTTGCATAATTAATTGATGTCATTGGAAGCTAATTTATGCATGGTGGGTTGCGTGAAAATAGAATAAATTTTATAGAGTAATATATATGAATTACCATTTTTGTCATTTTTTTTTTTCATTTTATTCTTTGTCTTCTTCACTTGTTTGCTTAACATTTTATTTCTTCTTGATTGTTTTTGTGTATCACTCGAAGATTTATTATTGTTCCAAAGCAAAAACTCTTGCCATCAAAGAAAAATAAATAATCATGCTAAAATTAGTATGATAATTATTCTAAATAATATAAAACAGTACGAAATATACACTTTTAGAGTGTGACTTAATTGGAAATATCGCGTTTTATGCATTCTTCGTATGTTTTTCAGTAGGTTGAAAACTTTAGCAATAATACAGGAAAAAATCATGATTATTTAGCTTCAAACAATATCTCAAGCACAAACACACACACACATATCTTTACTTATACAATGACTATTATGTTTCCATTTTGTTTGATTTTATGGACCAAACTTATATAAGTTAAAATTTAGACAGTAATTAACTCTTACTCGCGGGAGGATAGAGCTGCTATTTAATTAAGGGTTCAATTAATTAATTTAAATGCCGTAGCTTTATCTGTAGTTCATGATAAAATTTGAAATTTTCAAGTATATTACCAAAAAGCATGCCTTTAAAAGTTTAATGGAAAAAATTATTGACACCTTTTATTTGGATTGAAATTTTTATAACTATTGTCACTACATAAGAGAGAGAGAGAGAGAGAGAGAGAGAGAGAGAGAGATTTTCAACATTTCATAACTTATTGTCAATTATCATCGATATATTTTGGCATGTGAAAACACGTGCAAAATGTGCTGAGAGAAAAAAATAAAACTCTTGCATTGAGTATGCATTGTTTAAAGTGTAAATCATAATATATTAATATTAAAAAAATATAATTATATATTTTTTATACTAAAAATTACAATCAAGTAATAATTTTTTTGTTTATAAATAAAACACATATCCTCTAACAATACCATTAAATGTTACTCTAACTTTCTTCAAAAACATAGGTTTAGTTTAAATCTTAAAAAGTATTATTTTTTAATATTTATGAGTGTGTATTTTGCTCCCATCTTGCCATATCAAACTTAAAAAAAATATTATATGTTCAATAGTGGACTTGCTGTGTTCCCCTTAAAATATCTTGAATTTTGTTGCCTTGGATCCTTTAGGAATGGATTGAATTGATCAATCATCTCAAGATAGAGTTTCCTATATAATGGTGACAATTGGTCTAGCTCCACACCATGTTTTGGGGGTGAAGGTGTGGCGCATCCGCTTGATCCTTAGGATACAAGGGCACGAGTTGTCCCCAACCACGAGATGTTGCTCATTAACTCACGTCGGCTCTTGTCTATTAATTGGCAACATTTTTCCATTGATATATTCTTAGGTTGATTCACCATGTCTTGATATTATCTGTAACTACATGCCCCTGACCCAAGCATGATGTTCATCTATGGTTGTTTAAGACTCCAGCCTTTTGGGAAGTGCCAAAAGAGCTAGAGGCAGGTTAATAATGAAGGATATCTAGGGAAGATTTAGGATCATAGTATAAAGGTAGCATACCAAACATGATTTTGCAACATATACTTAATCTATGACTTCGTCTCCATCTTGAAGTCCTCAAGGAGCTTCCTTACACAGGTAGCCTCTAGGAATGAAAATTCTCATCATCATGAATATTTGAAATTCATCCCTAAACCATATTAAGATGTTTTTTTTAAAAAAAAAAAAAAAAAGATTGTCCTCATAATATCCCTAAATGTGAGTCCGTAAATGCATTTTGGAATGTATATACGCATTTTTCACTCTAAATGTTGATAGAGAGATTTTTTGGTGTCAATTTTTTTGCGGCAAAATTTCTAAACATTTAAGGATACAAATTTTAATCGTTTTCAAATACATATTTAGGAAAATTTTAAAATTTTCATCCTTAATATCAATCATTTTAGGGCAAAATTGTAGATGTGGCTTAAAAAACCCTCAAAACTAAGGGGTTGTTTGGTATCATTGTCAAAAATTTGAGAAACAAAAACCAAAAATCAGAAACAGAAACTAAAAACTAAAAACCAGCAACCTATTTGGTTAACATTTATAAAACAGATATAAATTAAAAAAAAAAAACGTGCTTAATTAAAAAATGCTCATTTTCATCTTTAAATCAAATAAAATTATGAAAATATGATTAAAATAATAAAATTACAAATAATACACATTAAAAATTACTATAATAAAAATAACATTTATTACGATTATTTTATTTAATATTCTAATTTCAAAAATTTACTTTACAATAAAAATTTTATTGGACACGACAACTGAAAAATAGTAAAAGTATTTTGTAATTGTCTTTATTATTATTTTTTATATACTTATGTATATTTTTATTTTAATTATATTTTAATTTATATGATCATTTAATTTTGATTTTAATTTAAAAGTATATAAAATGAATAATTTAATTTTTAAAAATTATTTTTGGATATTAAAAACAACTGAAAACCATAAAATATGATTTTTAGTTTTTTTGACAAATAGTTGAATATTGATAACAAAAATAAAAAAGTGACAACATAAGCAAACATATTTTTATAATATGTTTATTCACTGTGGAGAAATAGAAACAGAAAATAAAACACAACAATGATACCAACTATACCCTAAATTATTGTAGTGAAAAAAAAAAAAAAAGGAAGAAATGAGAGATGAATGTAACATAAGGAATATCCTTGCGAAGTAGGGGGATATATTGCAAGATAGAGTAGTGGTAGGCAATTAAGAAAAAATAATTGTCAAAATGGTAGGAGGAAAAAATAAGGAATGAGGAAAGAGAGGGATTAGATAAGAGAGGAATTGAAAATAGTAAATGTGATACTAGGTCAAATAATAACTATGCATACTTGATATACAATGACATAGAAGCTCCCGTTTTATTATTCTTACAAAACCATTTATAGCCTACCTATATAACTCCCAATCGTGGCACTATAAATGTAGGATGCTCCCAATATTTTGATTTTAATCTCACAATTCAAATCTTCCAAAACACTTGAATATGAATATATAAATATATAATTAACTACCCTTAAAATTAAAATCCCTAACCACTACTAGCAACCCCAACAAGATATCTACTACTATTTCTCAATTAATTAACTTCCTTGTTTGGATTATTGGACATGAGTCAACCCTAGGCAATATCCAGTTTGATATATCTAGGCAATCACACTTATCTTGATTTGGTTTGAACTATTATTCCTTATCTTCGACTCCCATAATCCTCACAAGGTTTGTGTATAAAATGTTACAAATACACATGCATGCACACAGGCTGGTGTACACACACACATGGAGATGCAGCGAGAGAGACACAGAGAAACCAATGAAAATTTTGTTTTAAAGAAAAGAGTCAAGTGAAAATTCATGCACATGGACAAAATTAATTAAATTCCTAATATTTGTGGTCCATTTTCCTTCTTCAAAACTCGAGGACAAAATATTTTTTTGACCGCCTCTATTCAGTATTTTCTTAAACCCCTTGTCTTCTTTTCCCTTTCCACCAAACCTAATGGAAATTTTTTTTGAAAAATAAAAACCCAATTAATTAATTCAGGCATCTTACTGACTTGTCCTACTCTCTTCATTTTCTTTCTCTTCTCCTGCCAGAAGCCTTGACACATCCCCTCATGCCCTAAACCACTCTGCAGTACCAGCCATTTAGCAAACACCCAATGACGCTAATGTTAAAGGTAAGAAATTAACAGCCCCATGTGTCAACCTCCTCAGAAATGCACATGTCTTCAAAAATCTCAGGCAGGTTCAGAGCCCACACTCACCACACAAACACCCAATGACGCCATTAAGTGGTAACAACACAAAAAAATTTAGAATAAAAATAAAAATAAAATTAGGTACGTACAAAAGTGGGGTTTGATGAGTTGTTTCCCACTGCAATGGAGAGAAAAGCAGTGTCTAAAATCTTGTCTGCTACCTACTCTTTGCCACTGGAGAAAGCAAACTCATACGGCAACTCTCCTAGCTATATATTTATGACCTGTGAGAGCACTTATCGGCTTAATACATTACAACACTTATCAATCTCATTTAGGGTTTGACCCCTTGTGCCTATAAAGCTTAGTTAAATCCATTTGAAAAAGGAAAAGCATGCCAAAAGGTCCAAATAGGTATGATCAACAGCACTTGGATTAGGGTTTATAATGCATGCTGACTGCCCTATAAATTTGGTCAGTGCATGATTTGGACAATCCCCTTTGGAATTAATGGTATTAAAGGATTACTTGGGACGAAAAAGAAGAAAGTTGCACTTTAGGAGGTGCCTGGAACTGTTGATTTCGTGAGTGCTTAATTAATTAACTTTTTAATATTCTGCATGCTTCTATATATTCTTTAATTAAGGTTGGCAGAGAATTGAATTAAGCTAATTAAAGGTCCACTCCATACTATAATGTTGCTAAAAGGAAAACGATTGCACTTGCCGCCCACTAAATATTTCCACCGCAGTCACTAACTGATGAGATTACAATATTTAGCTGATGAGGTGCAGGTAATCGTGATCTGCACGCAGCCAAGAACAGCAATTAATTTTTTTTTCAGTGAACGAGCGATTAATTATTATAGTCCAGGGAAATATGATATCTACTACAACTTATTAATTTGGGAGAAAGGATTCAAACAAGTAATCCTCGAAACTGATTTTCTTAATTTATTTTTCCATATTAATTAATAATTGCTCTTCTTTGATTCATTTTCATTTTGGGATCTCATTAATGTACATCTAGTAATTCAAAACTTCATTCCAAATTTTGAATATGAAAAAGTGATATTCAGTATGGCTACAGACCATATTAAATTATAGCCTTACATTTGAAAGTATGAATTTTAGATCATTGATTTGGATTTAGATCAATTTGAACAAATTTTAATATAATTTTGTACTACATCTTATCCAAATTCAATATGAAATTCAAATTAAAGATTTTTTCAAACATAACATTAGAGAATTTCCATCTCATTTGACCAGGTTCTTCCCCCTTTTGCTTTTCTTCTTTATCTAATTATTCCTTTGTTTTGGTTTTTTCTTTATAAGTGGGCAATTTTCTTATGGTGGGATTCATGACTACTTTCTTAAAAAAATTGAAAAAAAAAAAAAAGTCAAAAATTGTCATCTCAAAAGAAAAAAGGACAAAAAAAAAAAAAAAAAAAAAGAAGCCAAAACAAGTATTTCTGTTTTCCATTTCTATGCCATTAGAGCAAGGATCATAATGTCATTTAAAATTCGATTTGACCAAATTTTAGTATGCTACTTCCCATTCATGATTCATCAAATCTAATGTCTACTTTCCAATCTTAATAATTCATAGTAAAGACAAAAATAAAAATAAAAAATTAGAGAAAATGTTTAATTTTATATTAATTAATCAAATATGGATACAATCTCTTTACAATGAAAATGAAATCCCTCTTATTTGAGCTCCTTGAGAAGATCTGTCAATTCAAAAGTGAGGAGCATGTTTCCAAACAAGACAATGTTGGATCTACCGACAACAAATTTGATAATATGTAGAATATGTTTGTATCGATATTCTATCAATTTGAGGGTTTGAGAAGCATGTTCCCAAATGAACGACAATAGGTCTTTTAGGCCATAAATTCGATGATCTATGGAAGACATATTCATATTTATCTTTGATCTTCTTAAAGAGAATTGCCAATTTGAGGCTCAAGGGGCATGTCCTTAAATGAGGTAATGATGGATCTTCCAAGTGACAAATTTGATAATACGGGGAAGATGTTTGTGTTGACATTCTATCATTTTGAGCACTCGAGAGATGTATTCCCAAATGAACACTAATGGATCTTTGCTAGGCCATGAATTTGATGATCTATGGAAGACATATTCATATTTGTTCTTTGACCTTTTTAAAGAGATATGTGAATTCAAGGCTCGAGGAGCATGCCCTTGAATAAGGTAACGATGAATCTTCCAAATGATAAATTTGACAATCTATAGAAGATGAATTTTTGTGGATCTTCTATATCCTTAAAAGAGATTTGTTGGTTCAGGGGATTGTTCCCAAATAAGGCATTGGCAAATTTTATGGACCATGAATTAGACGATTCGTTAAAGATAGGTCTATGTCATTGGTCTTTGATATCCTTAAAGAGATATATTATTTAAAGGCTTGAAGTGTGTGTCCCTGAATGAGAAATGCCACGACATCCCTAAAGGACCGACCCCTATGAGAAAAGGGGAAGTCTAATCTCTGAATTGCCTCAATATTATGTGGAATCTGGTGCAAATTATAGGACTAATAAATGAGTTATTTGGAAGTCAATAGAGTTGCCATTGACCCATTTTATCCTAGGTGAGGTTAGAACGCCTACATGTTATATCACTATTTCATTAGTCTTTAAGCTACACCTAAATCCAAGGAATCTATTAGTTAATGATTTGTGTTATCAGGTTGGATTTGGGAGTGCAATTATGCAAATGGAAGGTATTAGCACCTCTTAACACTCATCTAATGTACGAGACCTGTTAGCCTAAGATTACCTTTGGAAACAACCAACCAAAACTCGCTTCCATTTATTCAATTACTTATCCATTAAATATTGGATAGCCTTGCGAAAGATAGAGACTACCCTCACCTTAAAATCCTTAGAAGGATGTGAAGGGCACAACCATTAAAGATCCATTTGAAGATTTATTTACTTAGTATGTTTTCCTCATTTTTGGTGTGTGATTTACCTATTGTTTAGCTTATTGTGAAGCCTTGCCCAAGTCAAAGACTTCCTCACCTCTAGATCTCAAAGGCATGTGAAGACATAGCCCTCTAGACCCAAGTAACACTCCTTATGTATTTAATTTATTTAGCAGCATGCAAGCATACGCGAGAATAAAAACAAATAATTAAACAAGTTAACACTACAAAAAAACTGGTTTTTAGTGACGAAAGTATGAATGGCGGTTTCAATTTCAATCCAACCAAGATAACCAAAACACAATTCTCAATATAAAATGAATTCAATAATGTTTCAAAGTTTCAACACTTTAGTAACCCAAATTAGAGTTTACATATGTAGCTAATAAAAACCCTGTATTAGTGAACTTAATTTCTTAATATGAAGCACAATATAAGATTCAATCACTTTTCCAAAACTTAGACTTTAAATAAACTTTCAATTAATAAGTCTTGGGTGTTAACCAATCAACGCACTCCCTTATGGTGTATCCGCAATTTGAATTGATCAACCAATGTAGTCCTATTTTGGTTTTTCGCAATCCCAAAGTCAAATTAATATTATATTTATTTAATATCTAATCCACATAGTTATTATGAACAGAAAATTAAAATGCAACCACGCAGTTTATATGAATGGAAAATTAAATGAGAGTAGAGAAGAGAGTGAGACGCAAGTTTTACGAGGTTCAGCTATACTCGCCTACGTCCTCGCCTTAGGCAACACACCTAAGGATTCCACTATACTACTCATTTACGGGTAGGAGCAACCTTACACACTCCTTTGCGTGCGGGAGCAACCTTACAATCTCTCCTTCAATAGGCTAAAGTTCGCCTCTCCAAATAATAACCCCACGCTTGGTCCAACAATGATTCAAAGAACCTGAACCGTCTACAAAACAAGAACAAATTTTGGTGTACAAAGAAACTCTCAATAAGAGCTGATTAGTACAAAAATTAAACACTACAATATACTTCAGTTCAAAATGATAATTGAAAGAACTTGAAACCTTAGAAGTATATCATCGTGAGCTTTATTTCTAGATTGAAAGAATTCAGAGTAGGCTTAGAATTGTAAGAGAGTTTCACAGCAAAACTCAGTAAGGAAATTCAGAGATTAATTGCACAAGAGAGCTTTAAGAGTTTGGAGAGCAAAAGAGCTTTGAATGCTGTATTTGCTTGGTTTATTGAACCTTAGCCTTGGGGGGTATTTATAGATGTTTAAACAAGAGTATTTCATGTTCTCCAAGTGACTTGGAGTGTTTCCCAAGTTTTCATAACATTTAGAATTAAAAGATCAATAAAATTTGGAAACTTCCCAATATATTTAAAATTTGAAATCCTGAAGAGTCTGTCGATTGGGAATAATTAGTCAATTATCAGGATTCATTAAAACACTGAGAATTTCAAAGGCAGAGGAAAGTTAGTCGACTAGGTCATCACCAGTCAGTCGCCTGGGTTCTATCAAGTTGTCTCAAAATTAGTTTATTCATTTGTTAGTCGTATGGGTTGTCTTTGTCAATCACCTAGAAAGACCAAAATTTTGATTTTTCATTTTGTTTCCAAATTCTTTTTTCTTTTTTGCTTCCCCCAAAATTATTTAAGAATCTTGAAAATTATTTTTTGGGATTTTTCAAAACATAGTTTCCAAGTCAATGAGTTTCCTAATGAGCTTCAAATCCAATCACATCATCATTTGAATGAAGTACTTACATAGAGACTCTCTTATGATTTAATTATACTATAAACTTGGAGTCTTCATTCTTGTCATTTGCTAAGTCGTTCTTGTCTTTGAGCTTCAAATCTCTAAGCTTTTATTTAAGTCTTCTTTGGTATTTATGCTTCTCATGTTCTTTAAGCTTTCAATTCCTTTTAATGTAGTCATGCAATGAGCTTTGTATTCACTTGAACTTGAATTTGAAAACCTGATTCTTGAAGTATCATTACTTACAACAAAACATATTAAATGACCTTTAATTTGTTATCATAAAAATAAAATTAGTAAGTCATGTTAGGCCAACAATCACCTCCTTTTTTGATGATGACAAATAAGGAGTAAAAGTGAGTGAACCTTGACAAGGCTCCCCCTTATAATAAGCATATTTTTAACAATGTTTTGAAAGTATAATAATTATTCAATAATATCAACTTCAGTTTTATAAAAGTTTATATTGCAAGATCATATTTCATATATCAATATTTAAATATATATGAGCATATATTAACTTTCAATTTTACTCAATATCTTAATTTTACATTGCACTTTTATGCTCAATTTTGCTCAATCCTTCTCCCCTTTTGACACCAATCAAAAAGAGAAAATAAATAGCAATCAAAGTCCAAGGTAGACAAACAAATACACACAAACAAATATTCATAGAGAATCATAGGTGTACATAGTGTCATGAGCAATCTTAAGAGACATACCAAAAACAACAAACTGAAATACAATCCGAAACATAAACAAGCTGAATACATATATAAATATAGCAAAGAGATACAAAAACAACTTATAGAGCACTGAAATACACAAAAACATCAAGCATCAGCAGCAGCTGCATCATCATCTCTTTCATCTTTCTCTTCCTCAGATCCCTTATCAGAAGCATCATCACTAGGATAATATGAGGAACTAGCCTGATATTGTTCTGAATAGCTAAGTATGTGATCAATGGAGGAAATATTAGACTGAAGGGAGCAATGACTGTCCTAAATAGATTGAAATCCTAATCGTACGTCACTACTAAAAGTAGTAAACTGATGACGGAATGGTATGAATCGTGAAGGAGCATCAAGCTAAGGTTCTAGCTGCTGTTCAAGAGGTGGAGCTTGCTCAAGAGCTGGTCTAGGTGGTCTTCTTCCTCTTAGAAACCATCCCTGCTCATGTTTCTCATAACCCATATGTTTCAGAGTTGTGGAGTTGAAAAACATATTGAGTTCTTTTTATAAATAACTCATTTGGGCTGATGATACTAAGATGAGAAAACAAGATATTGAGGATGCCTTTATATGGAAGAGTAACACTTCATGCTTCCAACCTTGTCCACATCCATTTCAAAATCAAACTAGACAAGTCAAGCTTCTTCCCTTTCAAAAGGCACCACATGATGAAGCAGTCCACATATGACAGCTAATCGTGTGATCCAACCTGAGGTGTGATGTTGTATGTTATGATATTCTGAAGTAGTTGTGCTTGAAGGTTCAATTGTGTGTACTTGGGAGGAGTTCTGAATTGTTCTGGTGCTTCGACCATAATCAAAGGTAAAAATTTCTTAGGGGCGAATCCTTGATCCATGATCCAAGTACGTGAAAATGCAGAACACTCAAAATCAAATTGGTCAATATGAAGAATAGGGGCTAAGGTTTGAGGGTTTAATGAAATTTTGTGTCCTCTTACTTCGGGGGTGAGTATGGCTTGATTTTAAGCCATGTTGACATAGAAAATCTTAACAAGATTAGGGTATAGATCCTTTGCTTGATAGACCACAATATTTTCCATCTGATTGCCCTAAACAATGGTAGAATATTCGAAAAATTTTCTGTGAAGAAAGCGGTGTCGATAATCTTACCAAGTAGAGGACCAGTTGCTTGAAGATGAATCCAATATCTTTCTTTGGCTTGAGGAGTAACAAGCCATAGATCAAGATTGTCATCTTCTTGTCTGGAGGTAGAACCTCGGTTTGATGCTTGTTTGGTTTGTGGCATCTTGATAAACGAAGGTGGCAGAAAACCCTAGAAACCAAATGGGAAGATGTGGGAAGATGATTTCCACTTGTTTGAAGGAAGGATTTTGGGTTTAGAAGCAAGGGGAATGGAGAGAATGGTTTCGGGTGAGTTGAGGAACCAAGTCCAGTTGACTGGAAAGAAAGAACTTAGGGTTTCATGCTCAAAATTTATAAACCTCGATGATCCAGTCCACTGAATCTCTGAAGTCAGTCGCCTGACTGATAGAAAAATTGAATTTCAGCAACACAGAGGCTTATCAGTCGACTAGGAATACTGACTCAGCCACCTGACTTCCTAAAAATCTCAATTTTTCTTCTTTTCTCTTCTTGTATTCTTTCTAAATCACTTCCATATTGTGTAATAGACCAAGTTCTCTTCTTATTGATATAAATCTTTCTTTTGCAAGGGGTTTGTGAAGATGTTTGCTCATTGGTCGTTTGTATATATGAATTCAAGTAGTATATCTTCTTTTTGTATGTGATCTCTTATAAAATGATGTCTTATGTCAATGTGCTTAGTTCTTAAATGAGATATTGGATTTTTAAAAATGTTTATAGCACTTGTATTATCGCATTTAAAAGGTATAGATGAATATTCTAGATTATAGTCTTTTAATTATTGTTTCATGTACAAGGTTTGTGACAACTCCCTATTGCTATGTACTCAGGTTCAACAATCGATAAGGTTAAGGAGTTTTTTTTCTTAGAAAACCAAGATACTAGGGATTATCCTAGAAAGTGACACATACCACTTGTACTTTTTTTTTTTTTTTTTAATTTATCGATTTTACATCCTACGTAGTCGGCATCCGAATTACTAATCATTTTGAATTCGGTGTCCTTAGGATACCAAAGACCTAAATCGAATGTGCCTATCAAGTACCTTAGGATTCTTTTCACAGCTATTCGATGAGATTCCTTAGGGGATGATTGAAAGCGTGCACACATGCATACACTAAACATTATGTCTGGTCTACTAGCTGTCAAGTACAAAAAACTTCCTATCATACCTCGATAATATTTCATATCTACTGGTTTTCCTCTTTCATCTTTACCAAGGCTTATGGAAGTGCTCATTGGAGTTCCTATGGGCTTGCTACTTTCCATGTCAAATTTCTTAAGCATGCCTTTTATATATTTGGATTGATTTATAAAAGTTTCATTCTTGGCTTGTTTAATTTGTAAGCCTAGGAAATAGTTTAATTCTCTCATCATGCTCATTTCAAATTCCTCTGGCATACACTTAGCAAATTCCTTACATAAATCATTATTTGTTGCACCAAATATGATATTATCCACATAAATTTTAATAATTAACATGTTTTCCTTCTTAGTTTTGATAAATAAGGTGCTATCAACCTTTCCTCTAGAAAATCTCTTTTCTAATAAGAATCCACTTAATCTTTCATACCAAGCCCTGGAGACTTGTTTCAATCCATATAAGGCATTTGTTAATTTAAACACATAATCAAGATTTTGAATGTCCTCAAAGCCCAGAGGTTGTGCTACATATACCTCTTCATTTACAAAACCATCTAGGAATGTACTTTTTACATCAACTTGATAAAGGTTGAATTCTTTGTGAGATGCATATGCTAATAGCATTCTTATGGCTTCTATTCTAGCTATGGGAGCAAATGTCTCGTCATAGTCTATTCCTTCTTCTTGGTTATATCCTTGAACCACAAGTCTAGCTTTGTTTCTTACCACAATTCCATTTTCATCCTTTTTATTCCAAAATACCCACTTAGTTCCAATAATTGATTGGTTATCTGGTTCAGGAACTAACTTCCATACTTTATGTCTTTCAAATTGATTTAATTCTTCTTGCATAGCCATTATCCATGAATCATCATTTACAGCTTCATCAACATTCTTAGGTTCATCTTGAGATAAGAATGCATAATGATTACATAGATTTTTCAGTGAAGATCTAGTAGTTACATCTCGTGATGGTTCTCCTATTATTTGATCTTTAGGATGATTTCTTACATATTTCCATTCTTTGGGTAAATCGGAATTTTATGTAGCATCATCATTTGAAGTTAATTCATTTTTCTCTTCTTTTACCTCTATAATTTCTAAGTCTTCTGGTTTTTGATTAGTTTGAACTTCTTCAACATTTATTGCTTTATTAAATGGATTTTCCTCATCAAATGTTACATGATATGATTCCACAATTGTAAGAGTTCTCTTACTATAGATTCTAAAGCTTTACTTTTTAATGCATATCCTAAGAATATTCCTTCGTCAGCTTTTGCATCAAATTTAACTAAATCATCTTTATCATTTAACAAAAAACATTTGCATTCAAAAACATGAAAGTAAGATATATTAGGTCTTCTACCTTTCCATAGTTCATAGGAGGTTTTATTTAAATTTGATCTTATTGATACTCTACTTATCACATAGTATGCAATATTTACTGCATCAACCCAAAAATACTTTGGTATCTTATGTTCGTTGAGCATTGTTCTTGCCATTTCTTGAAGAGTTCTATTTTTTCTTTCAACAACTCCATTTTGTTGTGGAATTCTAAGAGCTGAAAAATTATAACTTATTCCATGTTCATTACAAAATTTTTCAATTTTTTTGTTGTTGAATTCTCTTCCTTGATTGCTCCTAATATTTGAGACACTATATCCTTTTTCATTTTGAAGTTTCTTGCACCAAATTATTAACATATTACAAGCTTCATCCTTGGAGGCTAAAAAGAGTACCTAGGTAAATCTGGAGTAGTCGTCAACAATGACAAAAGTATATTGCTTTTCTCCTATGCTTTAAGTTCTAGTAGGACCAAACAAATCTAAATAAATAAGTTCTAAAGGTCTACTAGTAGAAATATGCTTCTTATTTTTAAAGCTTTTTTTTTAATTTTTTTCCCAAGTTGGCAATCATCACAAATTTTATATTTTATAAATTTTTTGCTAAGTAAACCTTTGACTAACTTCTTTCTAGATACGTTTGATAATAGATCCATACTTGCATGTCCTACTCTTCTATGTCAAAGCCATCTGGCTTCATTCATGGTAGCCAAGCATGTTACATCTTGGGAGATTAGATTCTCAAGGTTTATACAATATACATTATTGACTCTATAAGTTGTAAATAGAACTTCATGTTTTCTTGGATTTTGAACTATGCAATTATCTTGTTTAAAGACTATGTCAAACCCCTTATCACTAAGTTGACTTATACTTAAGAGATTATCCTTTAATCCATCCACTAGCAAAACATCATCAATGGTGAGGGAAGGTTCTTTACCTATTTTACCGATCCCAATGATTTTACCTTTAGTGTTGTCACCGAAGGTGACATACCCTCCATCTTTTTGAACTAGGGTGGTGAACTTTGATCTATCCTCGGTCTTGTTTCTTGAACATCTGCTATCCAAGTACCATTTTTCTTTTGATGGAGTGACCTTAAAGCATACTTGCAAGGAAGGATTCATGGTGTTTCTTTTAGAACCCAAACCCTCTTAATTCTTTTTAAGTCATGTTTATTTTAAGTATTTACTTTCTATTCATTTTTTATTTTGACATACTTCTTTTTAAGTGGACAATTAAACTTTATGTGTACCTTATTCCTACAAAAGTAGCCAGTAGTGTATTCATGAATATTTGTAGAAGATGTACTAGCATAGTATTTTGTTTTTTTTACAAAATATCTCATGAATAAGTTCTTCTTCCTTTTGTTTTCAATCCCATTGTAACTAATTCCTTCTTTATCACTAATTATCCTTTTTTTTCCAACCATCTTTTCAAAATTCTCTTTTCCCCTAGTAAAATTGTTAATGATCTTGTCTTTATTTTCAATTTTACTTTTAAGACTACTTGTTTCTAAGTCTTTCTTGCTTTTACAATTTACTTGTAGTTTTACCAAGTCTTGAGACAAGTTGTTTATTTTCTTCATAAAGTCATCAATATGAGATTCCTTTTCTTTTTCAGTTGATTTAGAAGATTCTAGCTGATTTTTTAGATTTTCATTTTGTTCTTTTAAGGCTATATTTCTTTTATTTACTTTAATGAACCTATTGTATACGACAAATAATTCAGCTTGAATTTCTTTGTATGAGGGCATACTATTACACGAATCATTACATGATTCTTCACTAGACTCTTCTGATGAACTATAGTAGGAGTTTACCTCAGCATTGGGACCCAGAAAGCATATGTTGGCAACTTCTTGTTCACTTGACTTGTTCTCCGATTCTCTTGAGCTTGTATCATCCCATGTAGCCATCATTGCCTTCTTTTTATTTTTCTTGTTTTTCTTCTATTGAGGACAATCAGGTTTAATGTGTCCAACTTTTTTTGCAGTTATAACACGTAGGAGGTTCACTTTTAGTTTCCTTTTTGTTTGTTTCTCCTTTATCATTTTTTGATCCTTTAAATTTCTGAGGGAACTTCCTATTCTTTCTGAAAAACTTTCCAAATCTTTTAGTAATGAAGGCTAGTTTTTTACCACCTAATTCGTTATCTTCGTCTTCATCACTAGAGCTTTCTTTGGCAGCCTTAAGGGCTATTGATTTCTTATTTCTACTATTATTCTATGTATTTCTTTCGTTTATTGCGATCTCATATGTGAGAAGGGATCCAATTAGCTCATCAAGAGAAGTATTTTTTAGGTTTCTTCCTTCCGCGATTGTTGTGGCCTTAGGTTCCCATATCAGAGGAAGTCCTTTAAGAATTATTCAAATCATTTCATATGTTGAGTAATTTTTTCCTAAAGCATTTAAGGAGTTTATTATGTGATTAAGCCTAGTATACATGCTAGTGATAGTTTCCTCTGGGATCATCCTAAAAGCCTCATAGTCGCTTGTGAGCATGTTGATTATACTATCTCTACCATCTTTCGTTCCTTCATAGGTTACCTCTAACTTAACCCTAATTTCTTTGGCTGACTTACATGTCATGAACCTATTAAACTCATTTACATCCAAGGTACAATATAGTGCATTCGTGGCACTTGAATTAACTTGCAGCATTTTAAAGTCATTGTTGACTCTATGAGTCCAATCCGGTTTTGATAATGACAAATCACTTGGTATTTGATCTGTGCATTGAGTTTGTGAACAGGAACCATATTAAGCATGCACGGAAAGATAACAAGTCATGGAAGCCTTTAAGTAAAGCTTACAAATCTTGGTAAGATCCATGGAACTCAAAGAGTACGAGAATCAAGATGCAAGCGGCAAAGTTCAAGAACATCTTGAGAATGGGTATTTAGAACTCATGTACTTACATTTTCATATGATTTAATTTGAGGCTCAACATAACTTAGAATGATTTTAGGATTCATGCATTTTATGTATATCATTAGTTGACTTTCATGGACTTAGAAATATTCTTAAAACCTTGGAAAATACCGTTATAAAAGAGCCAAGAAAGAAAGTAAAATAGATTTTTAAATTAAAAAAAAAAAAGGAAAATTAAGAAAAAAGGGACTTCAGTAGCCTGAACTCACCCTCAGTCGCCTGAAAAATTTATTTAGGAGCCTGAAGATTAAGTTCGATAGCCTGAAGAATTAATGGAAAAACACATCAAGAAGGCCGAGGTACTTCAGTTGCCTGAACTGGAACTTCAGTCACCTGAAATCACTTTAGGAGCCTGAACTTCAACTTTAGTAGCCTGAAGTCGCGGGAAAGTTTAAAAATCAGATTTTTATTAAACGAACTCGCGAACTATTTATTTGATCAAACGATTGAGATCAATCCTAATGGTAATACATTATAAATACTAAATATCTAAACCTTAGAACCAAGCTAAGACACTCAAGAAAGAGAAGAACACATCTTGCTGAAAGAACATTGAAAACTTGCTCCTGTTGCTATACGATTGCCTACACTTCAATCTCTAACCATCAAGCTTGGGCAAATTAACTCAGAATCTCAAGGGAACTTGTTTACTCATCTGAATTCTCATTCTAGCATTTAGGTTTTATCATTCAAGTTATTATCTTCAAGAACTTCTCATCTCATTACTTGTTCTTGATTATCTTTAGAAAAGTTTGATCTTATGTGTGTTCATACATATAAAAAAATTGTTTTTGAAAAGATCATTACTTGAGAAAGTTGTTTAGCTATTAATTGATTGTTTTTTATTCAAGAGTATATATATATAGTTTTCATAGAGCATATTATTGAAAAATCTATTTTTAATTAGGTATTAAAAGGTTGATCTTGAAATTGTTTATACATATACATATTTATTTTAAACAAGATCGTTACTTGATTAAGGTTGTGTTATTGATTTAATGGTTTGATTCAAGTGTGCATTTAGTTATAGGATTCATATTTTATATATATTAAAATACTTGAGAATATATCCTTGGTATTCATAAATATCTATTTTATTAAGGGATATCTTGTTTGGAAAATCTTATACTCCGGATTTTATTCTTTGAATTACATATCATATACATTTACATATTACAAAGATCGAGTTGTGATTAAATATTTGATAGAAAGTTTTTTGATATAGATTGATAAAATATTCAAGATAAGGCTTTTATCAAGTTCACATTAGATAAATGTGTTCATCTTTACAAAGTGAACTAGAACCATAGTATACTTCAAATCATTTTAAATATATCTTTACATGGGAGTTTTGGTTAAAGAGGGTTAGTGTGTTGAACCATATCATACATAAAATGATTGTATCATTTTCATACATTCATGAACTTCAAGTTTAATCATATGTTAATGTGTTAGGAATTTGATTTGTACTCACGCTTTTGTTAGAAGCATTTTTTAGTGTTATTTTTCAGATTCTATTGTATACAAGGTTCGGTGTGTGAACTGGAGGTAAGGAAAGAACTGTATCTCTTGTAAGCAGAGGAGTAGGAGGGAGTCATGCCTCTTGTAACCAACAGATTGTAAGGGAACCTCCGTCCCAATTTAAGGAGCAAAGATTTAGTGAAATCCTTAAGTGGTTGCTCAAGGCGAGGACGTAGGCCAAGTCGGCTGAACCTCGTAAAAACCATGTTTGTCTTCTCTCTTCCCTTTACTCTTTATTTTCAGCACTACATTTAAATTGGGTATATTACATGCATAGGTTGGATTGCCTTACACATAAGTAATTGAGTAACAGGAATTCATTGGTAAATATATAATAAGGGTTTAAGCGGTAAATAAGTGTCAAAGAATTTTTTAAATACCCAATTCACCCCCCCTCTCGGGATTACACCTGATTTAACATTTGGTATCAGAGAGGGTTTACATAGACTTGATAGTTAATTTGTAAAATGATCACATGGCATACATTGGCGTAACTCCATTTGATGAGGGACACTCATCCACTAGACCACCCATTTTCTGTGGTGTAAATTACACCTATTGGAAACTTAAGATGAGCATATATCTACTGAACGTAGATTGGAAGGTTTGGAAAATAGTGACTAAGGGAAATCACATTCCCATAAAAGTAATTAATAAGACTAACGTACCTAAAACTGAAAATGAATATATTGAAGAGGATTGGAAGTTAGTACAAATCAATGCCACTGCCATGAACTTACTTTTTTGTGCATTAGATGTCAATGAATTTAATAGGATAATGACATGTAACTCAGCTAAAGAAATTTGGGAAAAATTAGAAGTTACATATGAAGGCACTAAGGAAGTCAAGGATAGTAGGATAGACATGCTCACTAGTGAATATGAAGCATTTAAAATGACGACTGATGATTTTATATAATCCATGTACACTAGATTCACACACATCATTAACTCTTTATATGCTCTTGGAAAAACTTACCTTACTTATAAGTTGATTAGGAAAATGCTCAGGGGATTACCTATAGTGTGGGAAGCGAAAGCTATGGCAATAGCAGAAGGGAGATGTCGGTGGACGAACTCATTGGATCACTCATCACCTATGAGTTGGCAATAAACGAGAGGAAAAATGAGCAAAGCAAAGCAAAGAAGGTCACTATGGAGAGGCAGGAGAGCTGCGGGCTGCGGGCGTGCGCTGTACGGGGCAGATCGGCACTCAGCAGAGCGCAGAGAAACTGAGGAAGTGAGAAACCCTAAGTCCCTACTCCCTAACTCTAATCCACAATCTGTGAGTCTGTGGACACTGGACCGTGAGTGTGCTTGTGTGAAGTGTGAAGTGAACGAAGGCACGAAGCCTTTTTTTCCCCCCAAGCCCAGGCCCCAAGCCCCAAGCGGCCAAGCCCAAGTCGCCCAAGCCCGACGGCGCCGACTACCCTATTATAAATTATATTAAAAATATAAAGTATTAGTAATTCGGTTAATCAGTTAACCAATATTTTTTTAACCGTTAACCGAACCGAAACCGATTAACAAAAAATTTGTAGATTTTTAACCAAACAGACCGAATCGGATTTTTTACCCGAACCGAATCGGCCAATTTCGGCCGGTTAATTCAGTTTTCACCGAATTATGCTCACCCCTACTCCATTGTAGGCAGGAGCAACTTTATAATCTCTCATTCAATAGGCTAGAGTTCACCTCTCCAAAGGATAATCCCATGCTTGGTCCAACAATGATTCAGAGAACCTGAACCGTTTACAAAACACAAACAAATTTTTCTGTACAAAGACACACTCAACAAGAGTTGATTAGTACAGTAATTAAGCACTACAATATACTACAATTCAAAATAATAATTGAAAGTATTTGAAGCCTTAAGAAGTATATCAAGTGAGCTTTCTTTCTAGATTAAAAGAATTCAAAGTAAGCTCAGAATTGTGAGAGAGTTTCGTAGGAAAACTCAATAAGTAAATTTAGAGATTGATTACTGTTACAATTTGTGTATTCCCAAGAGGGGGGGTGAATTGGAATTTTAAAATTTTTTTCCTAGGTTAATGTATTCAACAACAGTATATGCACAAACTAGGGCCTGTCTATACAATTTCCAAATGCATAGATAAATATAATATGAATATTAAGTTATACGCATCATTCACCCATAACATACATGTGCGGTAAATGTAAAGTGCGGAAATGTAAGCAAACACACAATATGTTATCGGGGTTCGGCCAACTGTGCCTACATCCCCGCCTCAAGCTCGCAAGCCTGAGGATTCCACTAAAGGCTCGCTTAAGGGTGGAGCGACACCGTTTACAACCAGGTCAAATTAACAAAGGGCTAACCTCAACCTACACCAGGTCAATTAGCGGGGCTGACCTCAACCTACACGCCTTAACAGGACGACGCACCTAGCTTTCCTAACCGGGTCTAAGCCAATCCGGGACTATTCCAGGGCTAGTCTCCCTCTTCAGGCCCGTGCATGGAAATACAACCAAAGTGTATTACAATGAAATGGTACAGTGATTGTGCTTTCAAGTAAAGCAGATATTGTACCCAAATTCGCGCAATAATATACACCACAAATATGAAATAATTTGTAAGCTCAATGTGGTCTAAGATGTCAACTCTCAAATAGATTTACTATCGTTGTAATGAGTACGTGAGAGTGCAATCCTAAATAATCTTTGTATCACCGGATATTCAATCTCAGTGCTCAAACAAAGATGTTATCCAAACTTCATATAATCAACAAATTTTCTCAATGTATATATGTATATGAAGCTCTAGCAATGTATAAGTTTGGTTTGCAAAAGGATACTCAATCTTTGTATTCAGCAAGGGATATATGAGTTAACGAATATTGCAACAAAGATTTTATCACACTAGCAAATATCTCATCAAATATTTTCAAGATAAAAACATAGTAGATATTTGAAAATATTTTTGCAACCAAAATGCAAATACCAACTTCTTAAGATATTGCAATGACTATGCAATACTCAGAAGTTATATATATAAGTCTTCTTAGGAAAGACTTATTAACAAAGTCCCCTAAGAATACTTTAAGGTTTAGCTCTCAAAAATTAAGTCAAACAATCCAAAGATAGGAGAGCAAAACCAATCACTACAAAACACTCAAAACCAACTTACAAATGATGTAGGCAATATGAGAAGGTAAGATTGAGTGTATGGAGTTTGGAAATGAGTATTATAGGGTTTTGGTTTTTCAAAGAATTTTCCCTAATCAAAGTGACTAATCCCACACTAATTTTCTCAAATGAACTTGTATATATAGGCAAGGGAGAAAATATGACCGTTGGGGACCTATTGGGTATTATTAGAAAAGTTTTAATGACGTTTAAGGCATTTTAACCCTATTTAGAAAAATATTAACCACGGTAAAAATAGGACCAACCCGAGAGGTCCGGTCGACCAGAACTGGTTCGGTCGACCAGGACTCAAGTAGCTCGGTCGACCAGGGGGATTTTGAACTAAGTGGCTCGATCGACCGGAGAGGGCGATTTGCCAAATTTCCGACGTTCGGTCGACCGGGGCAATTTTGAACTGAAGGGCTCGGTCGACCAGACCGTTGGGAATTCTCCTAAGACCCCTCGGTCGACCAGGTTGTTGGAGTACAAATTTGGTTGGTCGACCGGGAGGTCAAAATGTTGACTCCCGAGTGGTTCGGTCGACCGGGGTCAAATGAACTATAAGGGCTCGGTCGACCGAGCTTTGGTCAAACTATTGACCCAGGGTCAGTTCGGTCGACCAGGCTAAAAATGAACTGTTTTGGCCGATCGACCGAAAGTGCACCAAGTGTGCATTTCGGTCCCGTATTGACCCAAACAAGTCCTATTCAAGTGCCTAACAAACATATGTGAAATATGTGTGTGTCCTAAGGTCACTTGGGGTCCAATTTGAAGACACCGAAAAAGTTCGGTGTTCGACCGAAGGTGCACCCTAAGGTCTTTCTACGGTCCTTTCTCATTCATGGTTCGGTTTGAGATTACATAATAAATCATACGTGTGATGTGTGTGAGCTTATTACAAACCAAATGCCCTAATTACTATTACAGACCAATATTGATATATTACAAAGAATATGATTTGGCCTTCAAGCTTTTCTTGCTTTGTGCACATCTTGATTCCTGCACAAAAACTCAAGCACTCATAAGATACAATGAGTATTTGTCATAATCAAAATTGGGTGTGACCAATAAGGTCAACAATCTCCCCCTTTTTGATGATGACAAATACGACAGTCAAAAATATAGGGTTAAGCCTAAGAAGGCTCCCCCTCACAATATGCATCTAATGTGTTGAAACAAGCCCATTATTTTTGCCTTTTTCATCTCCCCCTTTTGGCAATAGCAAAAGGGGCCATTTGAATTTAAAATCCTAGGCAATGGGTGATCAGTATACTTATGCATGATGAATTTTGGAAAGGTTTTGGAAAAATTTTGGCAGAGTGCCGTTTGTAATTCGGAATTTCCAAAAGATATCCTGTATGAGTATGACCTGTTTGAGTTTAAATTTCCTAACAATTTATCCACAACTACTCAAACAGTTTAGTATGGTCCAATTTCAGCAAGTGAAATATTAATTATGAACATGAATTGGACAAGTTGTGCAATAAAGGTATACGGTGTGCATGTAATCAATATAACTGGTGATTACAAGGTTTAGATGTCATAGCAAGCCTGATTAAACCAGAAATATACACAAACCATTTAACAATGAAAGCATATCATAAGACCCGTGGAAGATTTGAGTTAAGGATACACGGCATATGATACCAAAAAGAAGATTTGAGCATAAATATAGTCTAACTAGTTCACATGCACTTTCACATATTATCAATGAACCAGTTATATAATGCAATACTCTTAAGATATTTCATGACATAAGATTTCAATACATAGAAAACACAAGTCATGAAGTCAAGTAAGCATACTAGAAAGACATACAATATATTCAATATGAATGCAATTCTTGCTTTCATAAATGGATATATATATTCTCTTTAATATATGGAAAAGGTACTGAGAAGTTGCTTGATGAAAAGGAGAACTTCAATTTTAAGATAATCAAGCAAAATTTTTCTGGGTTGTCAATTATGCACATGCTAAATCATGACCAGAAAAATCATAACCATAATGATCTAGAGATTTAAGATTCACATGCATGATCATATGGCAAGTCAAGTAATAGTGGCAACATGAACATGTTTCAATTTTATGATTAAAGCATTCCATTTAAGCACAAGCCACACTTGATTAAAAGGTAGATATAATCCATACATATTTTGTGAGCAAGACAAGATAGATATTTATTTTCAAATTGCTCCCCCTAAATGTATGCAAATTATGAAACAATTACTTCACATGAATATATACATTTGGCACACTCAAGTAATTGTTTTGATTATTTGGGCAAATGCCTACAGAAAATTCGGCAACATGCCGGCTGTAAACAGGACATTTCCCAAATTTTACCTGCACAAAAATGTTCTCAAACAGACAGTATTATAGAAGTAGGGCACACGAGAACCTATGATCTACTAGCAAGCAATTCTCAACCACTGCATCCGCCATGCAGTAGGCATTCTATACTACTCATGCATTTCAATACCATACACAATTAATCACAAGAACATGCAAGTCAAGGTATTGCAAATGCATATATATATGTCATAAATAACTGGGGTAGTATGTCAATAACATCATGAAAGTACAAAATAAAGTAAAAGAGCTATATTTATTTGATACAGATAAGATGATATAAAATAAAGCAAAAAGAATCAAGGCCACGCTATCTGATCTGTAGACAACTCTGGAGTCTAGATCTCCCCTCCATCATCTCCTCCATCCTCTCCTCCATCACCGCCGTCGGCGGCATTGAAATCAAAGTCCATCGTCATCCGATCTCTCTCATCCTGCATCTCCTGAATGCGGTCACTCAACTCACTGAAGCCAGCTGTCATGGTCCGCTCTAAATTTGTAAGGCGGCTATCAGTGGATATGGAGTGCTGCTAGAACTCCTGCCGAAGTGCAGCGGATGACGATGCCAAGTCCTGCAAGTCTGACTGGACAGATCCTCGAAACTGTATGAACATGTCAGACAAGCCGGAGATAGCAGCCATGAGATCCACATTCGATGGCTGTGGAGGCTGTGGTGGCTCCTGTGGGGCCTCTACCTGTGCTGCTGCTGCTCTAGAGGGCACTCAAATGTTCCCTATAAGCTCGTATCCCATCAGTCTAAGGGTCACGCCAGAGAAAGTGTCCACCAGTCGTCTCCTCTTCAGTGAAGCCACATTTGTCCTCGTGACTCTAATATTCCTGAACAACTTGTTCAGGATTCCTCCATATGGCATGATCACTCGGTGACCAATCGTCTTGGCCATCATCCAACGAATGATCAAACTCGGCAGGTCCAACTTCTTCCGAGCAAAAAGGCACCACATGACGAAGCAATCTAAAAAGGAGACGTGCACTCTAGATCCTGCCTTAGGCAGGAAATTGTAGGTGATCAGATGGTGCATGATCCTAGCCTCTAAGCTGAACTGTCTATACTGGGGAGGATGGATCTGGCTAGCAGTGCCAGCGTCAAACATGGTCAGGTTAGCGAATGTGGCTACGGTAAAGTCCTGCTCGAGCATCCAGGAGTTACCCACCTCGGGGCACTCAAAATCGCAACGGCCAATGTCTAGGACGTCAGATATATATTGTGCGTCAAAGCACACATCTGTCCTCAAGACACGGGAGAAGTACCCGTTCTCATCATTGCCAAGGTTGGCATAGAACCTCCTAACGAACGTCGGGTAATGTCCCCCAGGCTGGTAGGAGATAAAGGATCTCCACCCCTGATACTCGAACATATCCAATATATTCTGAAAATACTGGCCCATAAATACTAAATCGAGTATCTTACCTAGTATAGCCTCCTTGGGACGGAACTCCCGTATGTACCGCATCTTGCACCTATCTGAGAGAAAATACTCGTCCTCTGCGTGAGCAAGGTCATTGGCGTCAATGTGAGCCATGGGAATAATGGTGTGAGGCTAGGATAGTAGGAAATGCAAGAAGGGAATGGAAAGTCTCTCAAGAATCTCACGCAAATGAGCTGAAAATGAAGAGTTTCAACATATATATCGCAGCTCGGTCGACCAGGAGTAGATACGGTCGACCGACGCTTGAAATTCCCTAGGTACCGACACAGTTCGGTCGACCGAGGCAGAAATGAACTAGGATGGCCGGTCGACCGAGAGGGTGTAATGTGCCATGTTTTGGTCGACCAAGGAGAAACCAAAAGTTTCGATCGACCGGGGAGAGTATGCTTACTGGGGTTCGGTCGACCGAGGGGTCAAAGTCAACCTCTTTCTGGTCGACCGGGGCATTTTACAACTACAGTGCTCGGTCGACCGAGCATAGTGAATTTTCCCAGTTTTTCCTGATTTTTGATCCAAAGTTCTCCCTAAGATCTAGATTTGATGTGTAATAGTATAACCATGATTCTTAGGGGTTCTTGGTGAAGAGATATCACTCAAGTGAGGTGCGTACCGAGAATTGACTTATCAATCTATTTTAGGTACCAGACACTAAGGAATGTGAGGCCTTTCTTGACTTAAGCTCTGTGGTGATTTGGAGAGTATCCTATAGATATGATGATATAGAGGAGCACGAATATGAACCAAAATATGCGTGAAAAATTCACCGAGTATGATCGTAGTTTGGTGATAACTTCCTATGGATGAGATATAAGATGAAGCCCTAAAATTCAACTTTGTATAATGGACAACTGCTGCTTAACTTTATGTTTTTCATGACAGCAGGGGTTAAGCAATTAGACCTAGATACCGGGCGTACATGCCATGTCCATTTTGAAGTGGATAAAGGTTCTTAGTACAACAAGATAGCTTAATGAGTATGCATACTAAGAATTTCGTTTTAATTAACAATCACTTCCTGATACTACAATCGTCACAACTCCCAAACCTAGGAATAAAGAAAAGATAGCAAGAATGCATTCTCAGTTTGAGTTTGCTTTTCCTTAAGTCCTACGAGGTTTACTTCCCTGATTATCCATTTCATTTCCTTTTCTAGTCCTCTCTCGCTTCTTAGCAAGCAATTAAACCACATATGGCACACAAATTTGCAAAATAAGCAAGCATAGAATATATGTGAAGGATTGTGCTTATTTATTCCATTTCTCTTCAGTGAGGCCAGTCTGTTGATTCTATGTAAGCAGCCTGAACCCTTTTGGAAATGAGTTTTCTTT
Organism: Malania oleifera; assembly: GCF_029873635.1. Lineage (NCBI taxonomy): Eukaryota > Viridiplantae > Streptophyta > Magnoliopsida > Santalales > Ximeniaceae > Malania > Malania oleifera. Next base: position 122,075,925 of record NC_080418.1, on the reverse strand, counting down.
TTTAGATCCGAAGGGTTTATTATGATTATTCGTATCATTATTAATGTCCAGAGCAATTTTCGAATAATCATCTATTTCTTCATCCAAGCATGCAATATTCAATATCTTCTCAACCTTTTTCTTTTCAAGAATAGCATGAAAATTTTTCAGCCCCTTTAGTTGTTCTGCTATTCTTTTGTTCTCATTCTTTAGATGTATTTCATGCTTAGAGATTCTAACTAGAAACTTGTGCATTTTCAATAAAGTCTTTTCTAGTTCTTCATGTGATAGCATGCTTTTAGTATTCAATTCAGCGCATGATTCACCAAAAGTATTGTCACAAAAACAAACATATGATTCATCGCAAGATTTTTCATAGTAAACATCACATGAACCATTTACAACATTATCAACAGATGATTCAGTATATGACGCAATACAACATTCATCACATAAACCATCAAGTGGGCTAGAGTGAGAATCATATACCTCATCGTTGATGTCTAGCTCATGAATTACCTCCTCTTGATCATTTAAGCTTGGAGCATCTGGAGGAGTTACCATCTCTGATTCTTGGGATTTTCCATATTTCTTTTCCAGTTCATCCTAGATTTCCTGTGCAGTTTGATATGCCACAAACTCAACAAAGATATCAGAATCTAATGCAAGATGTAACATGTTCATGGAATTAGAACTAATCATATTAAAATCATTTTCATGTATTTGTGCACATCTTCCTTTGGCAGTCACAAGCCAGACCCTCCAGTCCATAGATTTCAAGAATATGGTCATTTTAACTCTCCACATGGTGTAATTGACACCACAAAATACTGGAGGACTGGAAAGTGACTGTCCCTCAACGAATGGGGATACACCAATGTGAGCCATTGCGATCTTTTTACAAAAACGTTTAAGTCAAGTGCAACGAGGCTCTGATACCAATTGTTAGAATTTGTGTATTCCCAAGAGAGGGGGTGAATTGGAATTTTAAACTTTTTCTCCTAGGTTAATGTATTCAACAACAGTGTATGCACAACCTAGGGCCTGTCTATGCAATTTCCAAATGCGTAGATAAATATAATATGAATATTAAGTTATACGGATCATTTACCCATAACATACATGTGCGGTAAATGTAAAGTGCGGAAATGTAAGCAAACACACAATATGTTATCGGGGTTCGGCCAACTGTGCCTACGTCCCCGCCTCAAGCTCGCAAGCCTGAGGATTCCACTAAAGGCTCGCTTAAGGGTGGAGCGACACCATTTACAACCAGGTCAAATTAACACAGGGCTGACCTCAACCTACACCAGGTCAATTAGCGAGGCTGACCTCAACCTACACGCCTTAACAGGACGACGCACCTAGCTTTCCTAACCGGGTCTAAGCCAATCCGGGACTATTCTAGGGCTAGTCTCCCTCTTCAGGCCCGTGCATGGAAATACAACCAAAGTGTATTACAATGAAATGGTACAGTGATTGTGCTTTCAAGTAAAGCAGATATTGTACCCAAATTCGCGCAATAATATACACCACAAATATGAAATAACTTGTAAGCTCAATGTGGTCTAAGATGTCAACTCTCAAATAGATTTACTATCGTTGTAATGAGTGTGTGAGAGTGCAATCCTAAATAATCTTTGTATCACCGGATATTCAATCTCAGTGCTCAAACAAAGATGTTATCCAAACTTCATATAATCAACAAATTTTCTCAATGTATATATGTATATGAAGCTCTAACAATGTATAAGTTTAGTTTGCAAAAGGATACTCAATCTTTGTATTCAGCAAGGGATATATGAGTTAACGAATATTGCAACAAAGATTTTATCACACTAGCAAATATCTCATCAAATATTTTCAAGATAAAAACACAGTAGATATTTGAAAATGCTTTTGCAACCAAAATGCAAATACCAACTTCTTAAGATATTGCAATGACTATGCAATACTCAGAAGTTATATATATAAGTCTTCTTAGGAAAGACTTATTAACAAAGTCCCCTAAGAATACTTTAAGGTTTAACTCTCAAAAATTAGGTCAAACAATCCAAAAATAGGAGAGCAAAACCAATCACTACAAAACACTCAAAACCAACTTACAAATGATGTAGGCAATATGAGAAGGTAAGATTGAGTGTGTGGAGCTTGGAAATGAGTATTATAGGGTTTTGGTTTTTCAAAGAATTTTCCCTAATCAAAGTGACTAATCCCACACTAATTTTCTCAAATGAACTTGTATATATAGGCAAGGGAGAAAATATGACCGTTGGGGACCTATTGAGTATTATTAGAAAAGTTTTAATGACGTTTAAGGCATTTTAACTCCATTTAGAAAAATATTAATAACGGTAAAAATAGGACCAACCCGAGAGGTCTGGTCGACCAGAACTGGTTCGGTCGACCAGGACTCAAGTAGCTCGGTCGACCAGGGGGATTTTGAACTAAGTGGCTCGGTCGACCAGAGAGGGCGATTTGCCAAATTTCCGACGTTCGGTCGACGGGGGCAATTTTGAACTGAAGGGCTCGGTCGACCAGACCGTTGGGAATTCTCCCAAGACCCCTCGGTCGACCAGGTTGTTGGAGTACAAATTTGGTCGGTCGACCGGGAGGTCAAAATGTTGACTCCCAAGTGGTTCGATCGACTGGGGTCAAATGAACTATAAGGGCTCAGTCGACCGGGCTTTGGTCAAACTATTGACTCAGGGCCAGTTCGGTCGACCAGGCTAAAAATGAACTATTTTGGCCGATCGACCGAAAGTGCACCAAGTGTGCATTTCGGTCCCGTATTGACACAAACAAGTCCTATTCAAGTGCCTAACAAACATATGTGAAATATGTGTGTGTCCTAAGGTCACTTGGGGTCCAATTTGAAGACACCGAAAAAGTTCGGTGTTCGACCGAAGGTGCACCCTAAGGTCTTTCTACGGTCCTTTCTCATTCATGGTTCGGTTTGAGCTTACATAATAAATCATACGTGTGATGTGTGTGAGCTTATTACAAACCAAATGCCCTAATTACTATTACAGACCAATATTGATATATTACAAAGAATATGATTTGGCCTTCAAGCTTTTCTTGCTTTGTGCACATCTTGATTCCTGCACAAAAACTCAAACACTCATTAGATACAATGAGTATTTGTCATAATCAAAATTGGGCGTGACCAATAAGGTCAACAATTACACAAGAGAGCTTTAAGAAATTTAAGAGCAAGAGAGCTTTGAATGTTGTATTTTCTTGGTTTATTGAATCCTTAGCCTCGAGGGTGTATTTATAGATGTTTAAACAAGAGTATTTTGTATTCCCCAAGTGACCTGAAGTGTTTCCCAAGTTTTTATAACGTTTAGAATTCAAAAAATCAAATTTGGAAACTTCCCGTAATATTTAAAATTTGAAATCTTGAAGAGTCAGTCGACTGGGAATAATGAGTCAATCGCCTAGATTCATAAAAACACTAAGAATTTCAAAGGTAGAGGAGAGTCAGTCGACTAGGTCATCACCAATCAGTCGCCTAGGTCCTCTCGGGTTGTCTCAAAATCAGTTTATTCATTTGTTAGTCGCCTGGGTTGTCTTTGTCAGTCGCCTGGAAAGACCAAAATTTTGATTTTTCATTTTGTTTCCAAATTATTTTTGCTCTTTTGCTTTCCCCAAAATTATTTAAGACTTTTGACAAATATTTTCCAGGATTTTTCAAAACATGATCTTTAAGTTAATGAGTTTCCTAATGAGCTTAAAATCCAATAACATCATCATTTGAATGAAGTTCTTACATAGAGACTCTCTTAAGATTTATTCTATTCTAGGCTTGGGGTCTTCGTGCTTGTCATTTTCTGAGTCCTTCTTGTCTTTGAGTTTCAAATCTCTAAGCTTTCATTAAGTCTTCTTTGGTATTTATGCTTCTCATGTCCTTTAAGCTTTCAACTCCTTTTAATGTAGTCTTGCAATAAGTTTTGTATTCACTTGAATTTGAATTTGAAAACCTGATTCCTAAAATGTCATTACTTACAACAAAACATATTAAATGACCTTTAATTTGTTATCATCAAAACAAGATTAGTAAGCCATGTTAGGTGAACATCTCTAATATGACACTATTAGTGACGCTCAATAAATTGTCACTAATGTTACGTTTTTAGTGACGATTATTAAAATTGTCACTAATAATATATTATTAGTCATGATTATAAAATTGTTACTAATATTGTGCCTTTAGTAACAAATTTGAATGCAAAAAATGTAGATTCTATAGTGATAGTTTTAGACTTTTAGTGATGATTAATAAACCTTCACTAAAAGTTCATCCTGCTATTATTAGTAACGGTTTTCAAACCGTCACTAATACTTTGAATTAAACATTTTTTTAAAAAAAAATTCCTTTAAAAACCTGTAATTACATTTTGACATACATAAAATTAAACAAGAATTACTAAAACATTGATAAATTATTCAAAATTCAAATATAAATTATTCAAAATTCAAATACATATATACAAATACAAATTGAAATTAAAAGATAAAAAATAATTATGTTTAGAAAGTCCCGAATATAGGAAAAGTCAAAATTAAAGTTGTAGTACATCGACCCGACTGTGGTGCCTGTCATCATCATGGTCGTCTAACAACTGCAAACCCTACAAAATAATAATTATAAAATAAATTAGTATACAATATTTGAACATATATGTATATACTACAATTAAATATGAATTGATAGAAAAATGATCAAACATTTAGACATAGTGTAAAACAATGATACAATTGTAAATAACTAAATTTAATCAATTGAAAGTAACCCCACTCGGTTCGGACCTCATATGACCAAATTGTAAGATAAGTTTACTAATTAATTTGTTTGTATTATAACATTGCTTCTGAGTGGGGAAAAAGCTCTTGGGGAGGAGTTTTTGGGGACCGTCAAATCTAGCACGTCCAATTTGATGTGATAGATATGTCGGGACTGACCGAACTCAGTTTAGACCATGTATTCCTGAATTGGACTCATGGGTGGTTAAATTCAGTTTAGTGTACTAAGTTTGCATCTAATAGTATAATTTTCAATTGGCATGGAATTTTTGGGCACTATCAGATCTACCATGTTCAATTCGATGTGACGGACATGTTGAGACTGACCACACTCAGTTTAGACCTCGTATGCCCAATTTGGACACCTGAGTGCTTAAAATGAACTAATTTTACTAAGTTTGTTTCTATTCTAACTTTACTTCTTAGTGGGGAAGAAGCTCTCGATGATGAGTTTTTGGAGACCGTTAGATCTGCCATAACCAGTTTAATGTGACGAACATGTCAGGACTGACCATGCTCAATTTGGACCTCGTATGTCCGATTTGGACACCTGAGTGCTTAAAATGAACTAAGTTTACTAAGTCTGTTTCTATTTTAACTTTACTTCTAAGTGGGGCAAAAGCTCTTAGGGAAGAGTTTTTGGGGATTGTTAGATCTAACACATCCATTTTAATGTGACAGACGTGTTGGGACTAAGCGAACTCAGTTTGGACCTCGTATGCCCGAATTGGACACATGGGTGGTTAAATTCAACAAAGTATACTAAGTTCGCCTCTAAGCATATAATTTTCAATTGGCATGGAGTTTTTGGCCACTGTTAGATTCAAAATGTCTAGTTCTATGTGACGAACATGTCAAGATTGACAACGCTCGGTTTGGACTTTTTATGCACAATTTGGACACATAAGTGCTTAAAATGAACTAAATTTACTAAGTTTGTTTCTATTCTAACATTGCTTCCAAGTGAGGAAAAAGCTCTCATGGAGGAGGTTTTGTGGACTGTTAGATCCAGCATGTCCACTTCGATGTAACAAACATGTCACCACTAACCAAACTCAGTTTAGACCTCATATGCTCGAATTGGACACATGGGTGGTTAAATTCAACTATGGTTAAATTCAACTAATTGTACTCAGTTCGCCTTTAAGAGTATAATTTTCAATTGGCATGAAGATTTTGGGGACCGTTAGATCCGAAACTTCTAGTTTGATGTGACATACATGTCGGGACTTACCACATTCAATTTGGACTTCATATGCTTGATTTGGACACCTGAGTGCTTAAAATGAACTTAGATTACTAAGTTTATTTCTATTGTAACTTTGTTTCTAAGTGGGGAAAAAGCTCTTGAGGAAGAGTTTTCTAAGATTTTCAAATCCTACCGTCCAATTTGATATGACCGACGTGTCGATACTGACCGAACTCAGTTTGTACGTCGTATGCCTGAATTGGAGACGTGGGTGGATAAATTCAACTTAGTGTACTAAGTACGCGTCTAAGCGTATAATTTTCAATTGCCATGGAGTTTTTGGACACCGTTAGATCCGGCACATCTAATTCAATGTGATGGATGTGTCTGGATTGACCACGCTCGGTTTGGACCTCGTATGCCCTATTTGAACACTTGAGTGCTTAAAATGAACTAATTTTACTAAGTTTGTTTCCATTATAACTTTGCTTCTAAGTGGGGAAAAAGTCCACACGGAAAATTTTTTGAAGATCGTCAGATCCAGCATGTCCAGTTCGATGTGATAGACATGTTAGGACTGACTAAACTCAGTTTGGACCTCGTATGCCTGAATTGGACACATGGGTTGTTAAATTCAACTAAGTATACTAATTTCGCCTCTAAGCGTATAATTTTCAATTGGCATGTAGTTTTTGGATATCGTCTAATCAAGCATGTCTAGTTCGATATGATGGACGTGTTAGGACTGACTACACTTGGTTTGGACCTCGTATGCCCGATTTGGATACCTGAGTGCTTAAAATGAACTAAGTTTACTAAGTTTGTTTTGATTCTAACTTTGCTTCTAAGTGGGGAAAAAGCTCTCGATGAGGAGTTTTTGGGGACCGTCATATCCGACATGTCCATTTTGATGTGATAGACATGTTGGGACTGACCAAACTCAGTTTAGACGTCGTTTGCCCAAACTGGACACATGGGTGGTTAAATTCAACTAAGTGTACTAAGTTCGCCTCTAACCATATAATTTTCAATTGGGATGGAGTTTTTGGGCACTGTCAAATCCAGCATGTCCAGTTTGAAGTGATGGACATGTCAGGACTAACCGTGCTTAGTTTGGACCTAGTATGCCCGATTTGGACACCTGAGTGCTTAAAATAAACTAATTAAACTAAGTTTGTTTCTATTCTAACTTTGCCTCTAAGTGGGGAAAGAGCTCTCGGTGGAGGAGTTTTTGGGGACCGCTAGATCCGGCACATCCAACTCGATGTGACAGACATGTCATAACTGACCAAACTCAGTTTGGACCTCCTATGCCCAAATTGGACACATGGGTGGTTAAAATCAACTGAGTGTATTAAGTTTGCCTCTAAGCATATAATTTTCAATTGGTATGAAGTTTTTGGGTACCGTCAGATATGGCACATCCAATTCAATGTAACAGATGTGTCAAGACTAACCATGCTCAGTTTGAACCTCGTATGCCTGATTTTTACACATGAGTGCTTAAAATGAGATAAGTTTACTAAGTTTGTTTCTATTTTAACAATAAAAATATTGTTATGTGAAATCCTACATAAATTGGATCTATTAATTCATTGCATACACAATACATATAATAAAATATGAAAATATAACTGCGTAATTACAATGTGTAATTTATAACAACTCAATTTCAAAACTCCCCACACAAATTTTCCTACTGCATACTAGTTATACCTTCTAATGAGAGGAGGAGTCACCTGCATCATCTAGACGAGATTGGCACCACATTTGTTCCATCTGCACTTTCAAGATTTTCATGACTTCCATCTTTGCTTGGACGATGGACATCTTCGCTTTCTAGGTGGACACCTCTTCTTTAAGCTGCTGGTTCTCCACTTCCATCATCTGCATCCGGAGAACCATATTCTCCCTTTGAGATTTGGCTTCCCTACATGCTCAGTCAAGCATAGTACGAGACACTGTAGTCAAAGAATATGATGATGTTGGGGCGATGTATCCAATGCCAAGACCATTCAACTAGCCCCCCGTGCGTTCCCCAAGCACCTTCCTGCAGATGTCGTCATATGAAACTGGCTCACTCCCCTCTAGAACCTGTAACGACCTGCTTAACTTATCATTTATTAAAGAGTAATAAATAAAATAGTCAACCCAAACCCGTGGGTAACGGGGACACCTGTCATATACAGCGGAACCTAGGCAGCTGTAAATGTAAATCATCATTCTCATAACCACAAAATACATAATACCGGAGTCAAATATAATTCAAAACACGGTGTTTATATACAGTCTCCCAAAAGTACAAAAATTAACTCTAGGATCCCATATCCTAATTCAAGCTTACCCTCCTAGCGAGGTAACATAGCTGACTCAACGACAGTCTCGATCCGCCAGTCTTTCTGGGTTTCCTGAAAATTGTTTAATGTTCGGGGGTGAAACACTTCTCAGCAAAGGAAAATAAATTAAATACATCTGTGTCAACATGAATATTTGATACAATTATACATATGCAGTACATTCCATATACCTGAAAACATTCATCATAACATACTGAACAATCATAACTTTCATAATTTCTAATAATTTATACTGATCATGAAATGTCTTATATAACTGATAATACTGAAATTTACCCAAGATGTATAGTTAGCTGATGTCATGTATTAGCCCTCATAACAGTTTGTGCAGCTCAAAGATGGGACGTAATAATGGCTAGCCGACCACTACCGAGTCAAAAATGTCTGTAAGTACGATGGGCCCATCACACCCTAGTCCGGACTGACAGGTGAATGTCTACAACTCTACACTAAAAGCCACATCGAATATCCATCTCCCACCCCCTTGTGGGGCGGTTAGCACAAGTCTGAATATAATATCTTATATGTATAGCTACGGTACCGTGCTCCTGTAATTGAACTAAACTATCATCCGGGTTTTAATAACATATAATACATGATAATATACTTGCGCCAGTTTCTTTCATATTTGTGCCCTTGCGCCGAACATTCATAAATACGACCTTGCGTAGAAATCATACATATAACACAACCTTGCGCCGGCTATCAATCACGGCCTTGCGCCAAACATTTCATAAATATCATTCTAATTAAATATATCATTCATGATGTATTTTGAAACCATAATGTACTGCATTGTTTCAAAATCTCTGAAAACATATTTTACTCGTAAAATTGCTATAACATAATACTTTCCTTGTCAAATAATATTCATGCCACACAAAACTGAACAAAACCATACATTCTATTCTAAAATCATATTTTCTGGCATTACATATTAATTTATACATTTCAACATAATAGCAGTATTTTCCAAAATATGCATTTTCACCAATCTACTTATATATATATCTATATATATATATATATATATATATATATATATATATATATATATAGTACATGCTTTCTGAAAGTTAATTTGCTGATAAATAATAATAATTTACATGAAAAATTACAACTTTAGTTTATTCCCTTACTTAATTACTTGAAAAGAAACCCCCTAAATACACCGGTCCTGCACTCATAGGATTCCCTGCTCAATACCTTGAAAATGACAATTTCCAGAACTAAACTTCAGTATTTCTTCGTGAATAACCTTTCCTATAACTATAGAAAGACCAAATTTTGCTTAAAAAGTCTTACCTTAAACCAAGGATGAATTCCAACTCTGCCCCACCAATGATCCGCTTCGGTAAACTTGGAGAGAACTTCCCCAAGAGCGTCGTGGTGGCCTCGGATCATCGATCCAACGAACATCGGAGCCGAAATCGAAAAGAAAGGAGAGAGAAATTGTAGAGAGGAGAGAGAGTGAGGATTTCATGATTTTTCTACATAAAAATCCGAGGTTTGGGCTATTTATACAATGGGCTTCGTCGATGAGCCACGTCACCTCATCGACAAGGTCAAAAGGAAATTTGTCGACGAACTCTCCCCTTCGTTAACAAAATTTAGAGTCACCTAAAACATCCTCTCGGTATCTTCTCATTGACAAAACACACCTTCGTCGACGAGCCTATACTTCCGCGTCACCAACGAACGCAAAACGTTCGTCAAAGAAATCTGCTGCTACCTTTTTCCTATTCCTGTTTTCCTCTCTCTTCATCATTTAAATACCATTATTCTTCGGGTCATTATAGAACCGGTGCAATCCTCAACTCGACCATCATCGCCTATTTTCAATCATGAAAATGTAGAAAATGAAGAAATAATAATACACCTTTGATGTTTTGAATAAAATAATGAACTAAATAATATATTTGAAGAACATCTTTGCTCTCCGCACCCGAGCACCACTCCCTCAATGGCCTCTGATGTGTTCTCTAATAAAAATTCGACATCAGCTCCAGGTTACCAGTCTCGGGATCATGCTACATTATCATGTAAAGCATAATTAATATTAATGTGAAGGTGTAAACATAATTAACACGTGTTAGGTAATGATGAGATATATAAATATAGAAATGACCTTTTGATGCCTGACGAATAGTTTCGACCCACCGCAATGCGTCGTCTCTAGTTTGCTACGGTTCTCAGCAGTTCTCTTATAGGTAGCATATGAAAAATAAAAAACAACTTTTCATTAATTAGTGACATCAATATGACAAAGCAGTTATAGCAAAACAAACACATCACCTAATAGGTCGGGTCATGGAAATGGCAACACACCACCTCCAAATCCTTCAGGGAGATCATATCGAATGGGTGAGCCTCAGCCTGATCTTCCATCGCCCTAAATTGCTTGTGCATTTCAGTGTAATAGCGTTTGATTCGAGCACACAACTGAGTGTTCACCGCCTTTTTTACATGGTCAGCAGTGAGAATGTCCATATCAAACTTTACCTATATATGAAATACATATATATAGAATGTTAGACAATTAATTGTGTAGTATATTAAAAGTAAAAGAAATGGTTTAGAGTTAGTTACTAAGATGCGCTCTTAAAGAATTAAGCGCTGAGCCTCTGTCACATGTTGCCATTTGAAGTAGGTGACTGGAGTATATTGTCAGCATATAATGTCGAAAACCCGTGTCCAACCTATGCACCAATCGTTTAGTGGGGCCGTGTAGCCTGGTGAAATATTGATCCAGATCCACTACCCCCCATTCCTCTCTAGGTGTTTTTTAACAACCATGTTCTTTTCTACACCACAGCCTGACCTCTTATGTGTCTCCGACGAGGTCAATGCTGCAAGGAGAGTTAATTAAGAACAATATTGTTATCATGCACGTGTACGACCATACATATATTATTCTAAATCAAATACTCATAATCTTACCAACGCTACTCATTATGGTGGGCAACTCACCCTAAGGCTAATGCCCAGCTGATGGATTAACATTCTTGGGTAGGGGTCCCAAGGGCTCAAATGGTACGGCATGAGGACCGATATCCTCGTCTAGTCTCAAAGATGTTGGATAATCCTTTAGGGATGATGTGGTCAAGAGCCTAGACTGAACTCTGCGACGACGACCTCTTGGTTCCATGTCTTCAAAATAATACAGAAGTAAATATAAGAAGATTGGATATTAGATGGATGCATAGTAATTATTTTTTCAGTTATTTACACATGTCACAGTTATGGTGACAACATAACATGCTTACCCCCCATACGTCCTCAATATCGATATCATCCTCACTTTCTAAAATATCTTTCTCTTCACTATAGTACTCAACCATAGTTTCATCTTCCCCATCAATTTCATCATTGTCGATGAAGTCAATGTCTTCATAAGGTTCAATTCCAATGTCAGCAGTCCCTAGGAATTCTGTCATGGCACCAACCCTGTTCAATGGTATAGGATCGGCTCCTTCCTCAGAAACATTGATAGTAGATTGCGTTGTTGCACTAGTAGATGGCTCATCATCCTGGAAAGCATCCTCGACGACACTATTTTCCACATCTGCAACTTCTGTAATATCATTCAAATTTCTGGGAGGAATTTTTTTAGGTCACATGCCATTATCCCTTCAATTTTGTGTCCTTAAGATAGAACACTTGCTCTACCTGTGTCGCTAGCACAAAAGAATCATTTGGACACCATGTCTTGCTAAAATTGACACTAGTAAAGTAGGCATCCGTGTTTATCCCAGTCATTTTATTGCTAATGTCCCACCAGGTACACTTGAAAATGTGGATGAGTCTGTTCGCTCCCTAGTGAAGCTCTATAATGTCATCCAAGACACCAAAGTAGTCAATTTCCTCATCTCCTTCTACGCCTAGCACCGCAACCGCACAATTCTAGGTTCTTCTATGCAGCTCGGGGGACTTCGTATGAAATCTACAGTCATTGACAATGCAACCACTGTACCGGTATTGGGGCCACATGCCAACACGTACAAATCTTTACTTGTTGTAGGTTCTTTATTGTAATACATGACTTTCATCTATTAATTATAAAGGAGTTTAGATAAGTAAACCATTAATATTAAAAATGTACATTGCTTCGAACTCATATATTTGTTACTTACACGGTTCCCAAACCAATTGATAAATTCCTTCTCATGTCTTTCGTCAACATTCCTTTCATTTTGGGTCAGAAGTTCGGCTTTATGTTCACTATAAGCGACAATAGTACATTAATGTCAACTAAGTATATATACATATATGCGTATATATATATATATATATATATATATATATATATATATGTATATATGTAAATACAATGGAAAGTAAGGAGTTTGGAACCACGTACTCGATATATGGAGCAGTTTCATCACAATTATTAAGGACGTAAAAATGAGCCTTTCGTAGGTCATCCATATCAATGAAATTATAAACCCATGCATCGAAAGGCCGAACATTTCCTAAAAATATAGAACTCTTCGGTTCTTCATCCTTGGCATTAATAGCATGAACTTTTGCATTTCGCTCCTCACAAGTGAACCTTGTGTCAATATCATATAGATACATTGAGTTAAATGCAAAACATTCACTTTCAAAGTATGCCTTAATTATTGAACCTTCCAGTCGTGCCTTATTGCACACATACCCCTTTAAAGTGAACAAGAATCTATGCATTTTACATAGCATTAGTGACTTGTATGCACAAAAAAAGTGAGAAAATTGCATGAACATTGTAGGAGGACTTTATAATTTACCTCTCAATAGGATACATCCAACGATATTGCACCGGTCCTCCAATTATGGTCTCCCTTGGTAAATGAACGACTAGGTGGACCATCACATCAAAGAATGCTGGTGGAAATATTTTCTCCAGCTTGCATATTTTGATCACGATGTCCTCCTCTAACTGTACAAGTACGTCAAGTTTTTGGAGCACAACTATTGGAAGAAGATCCCCAACTCAATTAGCACTGAGCGAACATTTTTTAGTCAAGTATCATCAAAGGAAAATGGGTAGAACCCGTTGAAGAATGACGTGATAGTCATGACTTTTCATTCCTAACATCTTCCCTTCATTCGTGCTTATGCATCGAGCTATGTTTGATGCATATTCATCAGGGAACTTCACTGATTTCAACCATTCGAAGAAATTATTCTTCTCATCCTTCGAAAATGTGTAACACGCTAATGGCATGAGAAGTTTGTCTTGATCGTGAATCAGATGCAACTTAGGTCGTATTCTCATATCTTCCATATCCCAGTGAGCATTTGTGGTGTCCTTTGTCTTCCTATTTATATCCAGTAATGTACAAATGTTCTTCTCAATGTGCATGACATCCAGGTTGTGGGTAAAAGTTGAGGTGTAGTCTCAAAAGAGGGTGAATTGGGTTATTAAAATTTTCTTTTAGTACTTTTTATAAATTCTTGATGCTTTTGTTAATTTAACAATAACACATCATAGGCTTATTTACTTATTCAATCCACAACACAAGTAATCAAAACTCAATCAATCAAAAACCAATTAACAACTTTAAAGTAAACAACCAAAGATACCAAATCAAGATAAAGTATGCAGCTCTTTAGCATTTTTAGCTTTTGCAACCCTGTGAATGCATGAGTTTGTTTCAAACCCTGTATTAAATGAAAATTGTTGGCCTAACTGGGTTTTCAATCTTGTTTTGATGATAACAAATGAAGGATAATTTAACTTATGTATTTAAGTGGCTTTATTTCGGATCTAAGTAAAAGGACACTTATGGTTAATCATGGAAAGTAAGTTGAAAATGAAAGTCAATCAAGTGAAATTTTATCAGTATATTGAAGTAATGAATGACAAATGAAGAGCTTAAAGGCTAAGCAGATCTTGAAGTAAAGACTGAACCTTAAGAGGCTGCAAGACTTAGTGATTAAGGAGATCATGCTTAGAAGGATATTTGTAAGTACTTCAAGTCATTACTATTTAGATATGTGGAGCTCCATAAAATACATGGACTTAGAGACCTATTTTAAAATTCTGGAAAATGTTTTATGAAAGACCAAAACAAGAGAGCAATTTGGCCCTACTAGAACACAAAGTCTAGGAGGAAAGCAATACACATTCGTCATTGTTGATGACTACTCCAGGTTTACCTGGGTACTTTTCTTGTCCTCGAAAGATGAAGCTTGTAAGATACTAATCAGCTTATGCAAGAAGCTCCAAAATGAAAAAGGATACGGAGTATTAAATATCATAAGTGATCGAGGAAGAGAATTCAAAAATAAAGATATTGAGAAATTCTGTGATGAATATGGAATAGCTCACAACTTTTTGGCAACTCGTACTCCTCAACAAAATGGAGTTGTTGAAAGGAAGAATATGTCGCTTCAAGAAATGACTAGGACTATGCTAAATGAGCATAATTTACCTAAGTATTTTTGGGCCAAAGTGGTAAATACCGCATATTATGTGATGAATAGAGTCTCCCTTAGATCAAGCCTAGAGAAGACCACTATGAACTTTGGAAAGGAAGAAGACCAAACATATCTTACTTTCACGTACTTGGATGTAAGTGCTTCGTATTGAACGATAAAGAGGACTTACGAAAATTTGATGTAAAATCAGACGAAGGAATGTTCTTAGGATATGCGTTGAATAGTAAAGCCTTTAGAATCTATAACAAAAAACGCTCTCAATCATAGAATCAATACATGTAGCTTTTGATGAGCCAAATCCATTCTCTAAACCATCTGATATTGAGGAAGCTTAAATAAAGCAAAGTCTAGAAGACTTAGAAACTCAAGAAGTAAAAGATGAGAATAAGGAATGAAGCTTAACTTTAGATGATAGACCTCTAGATCAATCCGAACTACCTAAAAAATGGAAATTTGTAAGAAATCACTCAAATGATCAAATCATTGATGAACCTTCACGAGGAGTAACACTAGATCCTCTTTGAAGAATATGTGTAGTTATTACGCATTCCTATCTCAGGAGGAACCCAAGAACATAAACGATGCAGTAAATGATGACTCGTGGATAGTAGTCATGCAAGAGGAGTTAAGTCAATTTGAAAGAAATAAAGTTTGGAAATTAGTTCTTAGACCCACTGATCATTCAGTAATTGGAACCAAATGGTGTTTAGGAATAAAAAGGAAGAAAACGGCATTGTAGTACGTAACAAGGCTAGACTCATAGCTCAAGGTTATAATCAAGAAAAAAGAATAGACTACGATGAGACCTTTGTTCCAGTAGTTAGAATGGAATCAATAAGAATTCTACTAGCCTATGCATCTCACAAAGATTTTAAAATCTATCAAAAGGATGTGAAGAGTGCATTCTTAAATGGATTTATAAATGAAAACGTATATATAGCACAACCTCTAGGATTTGAGGATTTTCATTACCCTAATCGTGTGTTTAGACTAACAAAAGCATTATACAAACTAAAATAAGCTCCTAGAGTCTAGTATGAGCGTTTAAGTGGATTTTTGTTGGAAAATTACTTTTCTAGAAGAAAAATGGACAGCACACTGTTTATTTAGTCGAAAAATAAAGATATGATTATTATACAAATATATGTGGATGATATCATCTTTGGTGCTACAAACAAAGAGTTATGCAAAGACTTTAAAAAATGCATGCAGGACGAATTTGAGATGAGTATGATGAGCGAATTGACTTACTTTCTTTGTCTTTAGATCAAGCAAGCTAAAGCTAGCACTTTCATAAATCAATCAAAATGCATGAGAGATTTTCTTAAGAAATTGAACTTGTGACCTTATTTAGCTATTATTCTACTTGTAGAACTGAGCATCTGCCGCATTGTAGTAAATGCTGTAACTAATAGTGAGAGCATTACACAAATCTCTTGAATTTTAGTAACTCAAGAACTATGTTTCTACCATGACTTGACTATACTTTGAGCCCTGTGTAAATTATTGATGTCAGACCATACTAAACCAAGGATTCAAGATGATTACACACCACATATAGACTCTAGGACAAGGTTGGATCAACACCCTATGCTTATCATTGTATGCCTTACTTTCTCTCTTTGGAAATAGTTGACAATTGAAATGCATGCTTCACAGGAGCAACACTTGGAAAAGGGTTAAACAGCGGATTGGCAACACGTGTGGGTGGTGCTCTAGGTGTTTTTGCACATGAATTGGCTAGTCTTTCTGGAAAGAGTTGCAAGCTCGTACTCCTTGGCTTATTTGTCCTTCTAGTAGGTAAATGAACATGCACAGATGTTGCATATTACTTCAACTAGTTCCCCTATTCAATTTGTTGCAACATATAACATCTAATATATTCAGGACTTGATGTGGTTGGGGTGTGATGTTATAATGCAGCTGCTTCAGTGACATTTCTAAGATTCTATCCTGGACTGAAGGCAAGATATGACTATGGGTTGTTGGTGTTTATATTGACATCCCGAATGATATCTGTATTTGGGCATCGCGACTAGGAAGTACTTGAAATGGCCCATCAGAGGTTGTCAACTATCCTCATCGGTGGTGCTACTGCTGTGATTGTATGCATACTAATTTGCCCAGTGTGGGCGGGTAATGATTTACACAATTCAGTGACCAGCAACTTGGAAAAGCTTGGGAGCTTCTTAAAAGGTAAATATTGTGTTTTGTTTTGGTTTGCCTTTATTTTTATTTTTTATTTCTTGCACTAAGTTTAAAGCATGACACTTGAACAACACATAATTTGGTATTTGACATGCATTTTTTACCTGCAAGATAGCATCTCAAAACTTTTTGGTGGAGTGATTTTTTAAGTTTGAAAGAGATTGTTGGTCTAGAATTCAATTCTTATTATTTGTCTTTATTTTCCTAATAACTGCTCTTGGTATATAAAGGTTGCATATTGACCTCAAAAAAGGAGCTCAAAAATGTGACAGCATGACTTGGGAAAATGGATATGAACTGGGAATAAACAAGCAAACTAAGATCAGTCAAAAGACCAAGTAGGCTGGTCCAGCAATTGAGGAAACGCCAGTTGGGTTTAGATGGTACGCCTCAATAAGAAGTAGTGTGCCAAGGACAAGGGAGCTCCCCTCATTGAAGGAGGGAACACCAACAAAAATTGTTCTCCTAGGTTCCTGTTAAGAAAATTGTCGCGACGTCCCCGAGCGCGGGTGCTCCGGGGTGATGAAATAAAAATTGTGGTTTTGATTTTCAGAGACAAATAAGAATGGAATCGCCACTAACATTTTAGTGTGATTAAAACACTTGATTACTACCCAATTAACGGTAGAATCTGTCTGCGTTACCAAAGTCAGGATCGAGAGTTCGATTACGCGAGAGGAAGGTACTAGCACCCCATGCGCGTCCGTTCTTATGAACGGTACCTACTTAATTATAAAATTATCCCAAAGTAAATTTGAAAAACATTTTATGTTACTCCTTTTGTGAATTTACAAATTACATGTACATGTACGTGTATATATATATATATTCCCTCAAAAACGGGGTACGTGAAGCTCAAAGAGCTCATACCCCCTTTTTGTTGCAATCATTTGGATTAAAATCAAGAAAATATTTTATAAAAAATAAACATACCGATATAGATATAATAAAAAAATAATAATAAGTTAATACAAATATATAATACTAAAAATAGTACAATTCATAATATTAAATATAAACATACGATATAAACCAAAATAATAATAATGATAATAATAATAATAATAATAATAATAATAATAATAATAATATATTTTTATACCATAATAAGTAATACCAAATATATTAAAATACTAAACATATCAATAATAATAAAATGCTGTAACACCATATATACTTTAAGAAAAATATCATAATAAATAATACCATAATAACATACTAATGATACATAATACTACATATATTAAGATACAAAAAAAAAAAAAGAGTAATACTAAATATATTAAGATACTAAAAATGAGTAATGCTAAATATAATAAGATACTAAAAATAAGTAATACTAAATATATTAAGATACTAAAAATAAGTAATATTAAATATATAATTACTTAGACTATTAAATTACTAAATATTTAATATTTTTAAATACATATAAAATACTAAATTATTTAATATGTACAATTACTTAAAATACTAGACTACTAAATATATAATTACTTAGAATAAAAAATTAATAAATATATGTATCACATAAAATGCTAAATTACTAAATAATAGAATATTACAAACTCAATTAATACCTATGAAATTCTACAACTACAATAATAAATCAATTAATATTTACAAAGAAAAAATATAAACATGGATATCTAAAACAAATATTACGGCAATAAAAATCCTTCCATAACATTATTAATCATTTAATACATATAGAAAATACAATAAAAATTTAAACTTCCAATATTAAAAACCAAATAAAATATTAAACTATATACATACATGCATGTTGTGATTGCAAGGCTATAGGTGTCGTGTGTGTGTGTGTGTGTTTTGGTGTGTGTTAAAATGTGTGTAAAGGAGTGTGTTTGTGTGCTTGAGTGTGTGTTAGAGTGTGTTTTGCTGTGTGTGTTAGAGTGCCTTTTGCGGTGTGTGTTCCAGTGAGTGTAAGTGCATATTGTTGTGTGTGTTTCAGTGGATGTAAGTGTGTATTTGCTGTGTGCAAATAGTGTGTGTGTGTGTGTTTACCTGCAGGAGGCTCACGATGGTTGATGCTGGCTCGTTTGTTAGCAGCGGTGGTGATGGTGAACGAGGATGGCTTTGTTCGGACGAGTTGAGGTTGCAGAGGAGGTGCGTTGGCGGCTGTGGTGAGCAAGTCCGGGGGGGGGGGGCCGGGGGCGACGGTGTCCGTGGTTTGGCCGTCGGATCTGTAGCCGTTCTGGTGAGGCTGTGAACAGTGTGTAAGCAGGTAGTGGGTTGCTGTGATGGCGGTGATGATGTAGCTGTGGTGCCGCGGTGGTGTCGTGAGAATGAGGGTGGTGCCAGTGACGGAGAGCCGTGAGACTGCTGAGCGCGGTGGTGTCGTGAGAATGAGTGTGGTGCCAGTGGCCTTCTATTCCAGTGTCGCCGTCGTCGAAATCGGAGGAGAAGGAGAGAGGCAGAGACGGTTTCTAGCTGTGGGTGAGGGGGCTATCTGCTCTTGTGCCCTGAGCTTGCTACGCGTGGGGCATGATAGTGGCCTGAGATGGTGAAGGTTAGGAGAGGGAACGGGGATTGAAGGTGGTGTTGGCTTGCTTGGAAAGACCGGGATGGCCTTGAAAGAGAAGAGGGGGAGCGAGGGAGATGGGAGGATGTGTGGAGGCCATGAGGGAGAGATGGAAGAAGATGATGGTCTAAGGGATCCAGAACCGTGGCTGGGCGAATGGAGAAGGAGAATAGAGAAGCTTAGGTTTTTGCGAATGGGGAAGGAGAATAGAGAAGCTTAGGTCTCCCTCCTCCCCCCCACCGCCCACCCCCAAACAGCCATGTTTGCATGAATTTAAAGAAAAGAAAGACCCCCGTCTTGCCCTAGCTGCTGCCGCCCCACTCCCCTATTTTATGTGTGCATGGGCTTATTTTGCATAGTCCATGTGCAACTCCATATTGTTGCCTTAGCCCAACTTACATTCCCCTCAAAGACGACCTGGACTCAATCTTAAATAAAAACGACTCAATAAAATACCAAATCGAATGAACTCCATTTTTAAAATTCAAAAGACTCAATTTAAAAGACTTTATCTAAAAATTAAAAGACTCAATTTAAAAACTCAATGAAAAACTTAAGAATTAAGAGACTTCATTTAAACATTGAAAGACTTATTAAAAATTAAAAGACTCAATTTAAAAATTAAAAGATTCATTTTAAGAATTAAACGACTCCAATTTAAAAATCCAAAGGACTCAATTTTTAAATGATCAAGACTCGATTTTTGAAACGACCGGAACTCAATTTTATTCAAATAACCTAGACTTCAACATGACTGGAACAATTGAGACTCGATTGGATACCAAAACTCAAATTAAAAATATCGGGACTCAATTTTAAAATACCTGGACTCAATTTTGAAATAGACCGGGACTCAATCGGATCTTCCCATTTTTGAGAATATAAGTTCAACTTTTTAGTACTAAGGGTCGCCTGGTTAAAATTGGGTGTCTACAAAAATCATAAAGCTTTAACAAATCAAGTGGTTGAGTTACTTGAACAAACCAATGACCCCTTGTAAGAATCTAAGACTTGTAGAAACTAGAAAGAAAGTAATAAGTCAAACTCGATACAAGATATGCATGGCCAAAGTTGTCAAAATCCTACTCAGAATGTAGAGTCTCGACCTAGTAGAACAAAAATGGGTTCCCATTATTCCCCAGAATCCAAGGTGTCTTGTATTATATCCCCCAAGCAGGAGAGGTGATGAAAGCATGAATACAAAGGAGAAGATAATATCTGGCGTCCATGAGGTGGCATGCTCGAAATGTGACACCATTGATGGGTGGAGAGGAATGCTCAGTCACTGGTTGTGACTAAAACTCAGTGAGAATAAATGCAATAATAATGTATTTCAATCTAAAATGAATACAGAGAACTTTCAAATCACAACTCTCTCTTTCGCTCACTGGTTTTACTCTCTTAACACACCACATACTACATTGCGCACACACACATCTATTTATAACTGATTCTAAATCAAGATAATCAACAATTGTGGCTGGTAGGTGACGTTGGTGACCGCCGATCAACAAAAGCGGTTAGTCAGTAGCCGTCATCAAATATTGCTACCACCGTCAAGTTTACTCTTTCAACATCCCTCCTTAAACTTGACTCTCCTAACTTTGTCATTCCAAACATTGTCTTTAGTCTTGCAAAAATATCATGCCTGAGTGGTTTCGTGAAAATGTCAGCAGTCTGATCATACGTTCTGCAAGATATTAACTCCACTTTTTTATTTTTGACATGCTCCCTGGTAAAATGATACCGAGTATCAATATGTTTGCTTCTTTCATGGTAAACTGGATTTTTCGCAAGTACAATTGTTGATCGGTTGTCGATGTAGACTTCTGTGGGGTTATCTTGAAGAAATCACAGATACTTTTTTTGTATAGTGGCTCTAAGAGATGAAAATTTCCTTCTCACTTTGCACGACTTCTATGCTAAGGAAATAAGCTATCTGGCCAATATCCGTCATTTCGAATTTTTTGACCATGCTCCTTTTGAAAGTGGAAAACATATCTGGATTATTGTCGGTGAAGATTAAATCATCAACATATAGGCAGGCAATTAGCCTGCTTCCATCTGTCTCCATCTTCATGTATAGCGCAAGCTTGTAGGGACACTTTTCAAATTCATTCTTCTGGAAGTAGTCATCAATCCTCATGTTTCACGCACGAGGTGCCTACTTCAAGCCACAAAGTATTTTCTTCAATTTGTACACTTTACCTTCTTTTCCCTTCTTTACATATCCAGGTGGTTGATCAATATAAATCTCTTCTTCTAGAAAACCGTTCAGAAATATTGATTTCACGTCCAGCTGGTAAATCTTCCATCCATTTTGTGCTGTTAGTGAAATTAGTAATCTGATGGTTTCAAACCTGGTAACCGGGGCAAAGATTTCTCCATAATCAATCTCTTCTTTCTTCTTATAGCCTTTGGTGACAAGTCTTGCTTTGCATCTCTAAACTTCTCCTTGAGCGTTCTTCTTGGTCTTGTAGACCCATTTTACACCAATAGTTTTACGGCCCTTCGGGAGATTTGTCAACTCCCAAGTCCCTTTCTTCTCGATGGATTGAATCTCCTTATCCATCATTTTTCTCCATTTGTCTTCTTCGTTAGCTTCCTCAAAGCTAACCAGGTCACTAGTCAACAACAGACAGTATAGAGTAACATACTCTTCTATTGGTTTTGTAGTTTCATACAGGTCAGTTAGATTTCGAGCTCCTCTAGGTCTCATGTCTGTGATTTCATGCTCTATTGGTGATGGATTCATTCCTCCGTGGTAAACCATGTGGAGGTGTCTGCAGCTCAGGAACTTGTGACTCGATAGCCACTTCTCTTATCTGTGTAGGTTCTTCTCCTTCAAGTGTCAATTCCGTATCTTTGGAACTTTCAGCTTGGTCCCATTTCTAAGATTCATTTTCTTCAAAAATGACATCCCGACTGTGAATGACTTTCTTGTTGATGGGATTGTAGAGTCGATATCCCATGGTGCTATAGCCATATCCAACAAGGATACACTTCTCTCCTTTATCATCCAGCTTTGTCCTTCTTACTTCTAGGATCTTGACGTAGGCTATGGAGCCAAACACCTTAAGATGACTCACACTGGGCTTGTGAGTACTCTAGGCTTCATGTGGTGTCTTTGTATCAAGACACTTCGTAGGACACCGATTAAGCAGATAGATTGCACATGACACTGCTTCCGCCCAAAAACTCTTGGGCATATTCTTATCCTTTAACATGCTCCTGGCCATGTTAAGGATTGTGCGGTTCTTCCTTTCAGCTACACCGTTCAACTGGGGAGTGTAGGTTGGTGTGAACAGTGTTTGAATCCCTTGTTGCCTAAGGAATTCTAGGAAAACTTCATCCTTGTACTCTCCTCCTTGGTCTGACCGGAGTGACTTGATGCGGTAGCCACTCTGTTTCTCCACAATAGCTTTGACCTCTTTGAACTTGTAGAACACCTCTGACTTCCTTTTCAGGCCTTCATGCTGTAGTCGTCAATGAAGATGAGGAAGTATCGATTATGTCCATTTGAAAATGGTCTCAATGGGCCACACACCTCTGTGTGTATTAGCTGGAGCAGCATGGTAGATTTCCAATCGACTTGCTTTCCAAAGCTGTTTTTGTGTTACTTGTTCAGAACACAGCTTTCACACATAACATTTGGGTGGTGGATGTTGGGTAAGCCTTCCACCGTTTTATTGCTTCCTAACTATTTCAAACTTTCAAAATTCATATGTATATACCTTAGATGTCATAGCTAGTCTTTATCTTTGATGATAGCGCTCAAACACCTTGGCATATCATGTTGAATGGCGAGTGGAAACATTCGATTCTTTGCCATTTGTACTCAAGTAACTAGCTTTCCTCGAGCGTCTGTTATCACCATCTGCTTATCACTAAGGCTAATTTGGTAGCCTTTCTCAACAAGCTGTCCGAGACTCAAAATGTTAGTCTTCATATCTGGCACGTAATAGACGTTGGAGATGTAAGCATGATCTTCGGACTTCTGTTTGATCAAAACATCTCCTCTCCCTCGGATTGGGATTTTAGAATTATCACCAAAAGAATATCTCCTTGAACTTTCTTATCAAGTTCAAAGAATAGGTTCTTTTTGTCAGTCATATGGTTGCTGACTCCAGAATTAAGGTACCAAACACTTTGGTCCTGAGGAGTTGAATCGTGTACTATCAACATCAATGACTCTCCATCTGCATGTTCAGTTTTGGCAAGGCTAGCCTCCACGTTAACATTTTCTTATTGTCGCCCCCAACACTTATTGCTATAGTGTCCGTACTTATGACAGTTGTAGCACTGAACGTTTTTTTTGCCTACGTTCGGGTGGTTATTGTATCCCCCGCTTATTCCTTGTTCTTTGCCTCATGGAACATAATTCTGTTAATTGCATCCTTCTCTAGTGGGACCTCTTCCGCCTCTGCCACCTCCTTTAGAGTCAAAATTTTCATAATTTCTTCCATGAGATCCTCGGCCTCGTCCTCTTCCTTACTGTGACGTCCCCCCTTTTGTCGTATCTATCTATAGTAAGGGACAACTTTGTTTGGAGGGCTTGCTCCAGTGTTGTATCATCACTCTTTCTGTTGACTTTTTGTTCATGGGCTTGGAGTGAGCCCGCAAGTTCTTCTACGGATATGTTTTCCAAATCTTTTGTTTCTTCCAAGGTCACAGCTATATAATCATATTTTGGATCTAGAGATCGTAAAGTTTTCTCACAAATTCTCTTGTCATTAAGAGTCTCTCCATTTCTTCTCAATTGATTTGATACTACCATAACTCGTGTATAGTAGTCAGCAGTAGATTCAGTAGATTTCATTTTTAAAGATTCGAAATCACCTCGCAAAGTTTGAAGACGAATCTTCTTTTCTTTGTCTAAACCTTTGTGTGTTCGATGGAGAGAGTCTCATACTTCTTTGGATGTCTTGGCGAAAGCAATGATTTCAAATGTGGCCTCATCAAGGCCTTGGTAGAATATGGACTTGGCCTTGCAATCCTTCTTTCGATCGGCTAGCAAGGTCATTTTTTTAGCATTGGACATAGTTACTTCTGCTTCTTTTGATAGGATTTCTCTATACCCATCTTCAATGATGTCCATGACATCCTGAGCACCTAGAAGGGCTCTTATTTGAAGAGACCAGTTGTCATAATTCTCCCGAGTCAATTTTGGAATGGTCGTTTGAATAGCACTGTTCGCCATTGAATTTAATATATAAAATAGAGAGATGAGGGTTGATTTTGGCAAATCAAATGCCACCAATGTGTTCAGAAGGTCGAAAAGCCTTAGGAACCGATTTTGGGTTGCAAAGAACCGGTCCGAAAATCACTAAACCGGTTACAAGAAGCTATGGTGGTTGAAACTAGCCAATTTAACTTAACGGCCCTTTAATGGCATTAGCGCTTACCGGGTGATTACGCGCCGAAACTGCGTAATTGGACGTTTAACCCGGGCTTTACGGTTTATATTTTTAATTAAATGTCCAAATTTGTTCAATATTTTAATAAAGTACCAAAATTATCATTCTTGAACTTTATTGCACTATTTATAAAGTTTTGGTAATTTTTTTGTCGCAGGAAAATTCCCGGGAATCAAAATCGACACCTATTCGTATTTTGTGCATAACTTTCCCGTACGAGCTCCGATCGAGACGATTCAAATTTCTGGAGAAAGAGGAAAGAATCATCTACAACTTTTGTGTTTTGAGTTTTGTGAGATACGGGCTACAGAAGAGCATAATTTGCGACGAACAGAGAACAAATAAAATGAAAAAAATTTAAAAAATTGGATAGTTGATGTGACCCGGCCATGCATAGCCAGGTCAGGTTGGCTAATTGGGTAGGGCTTCTTTTTTTCTCTTTTTAAACCTCTCCTTCAGCACAGCCTCTCCGATCACACTGCCTCTGTTTTTCTTCTTCTTCTTCTTCTCCTTCTTCTTCTTCTTCTTCTCTTCTCCTTACTTTTCTTTGCTGTTTTTGTCTTCTCTTTTGGTATTTTCTTTTAGCCTTTCTATCTTCCATTATTTCTCTTCTTCTTTTTCCTTCTTCTTCTTCTCCTTTCCCATCTTCTTCCTCCTCTGTTCATCCCTGCAAGCACAGAAATTCCAGAACTTTGAAGACCCGAGAGCCTCACTTCTGCCTTCGGGTTGCTCCAGAACCAGCACGGCCAACACGAGGCCATCTCTTTGTTGCTGCCAGCACTCCAGCAGCAGCCGGCTCCCACAACACCAGCAGCGTCCCTGTTCCAGCCACCAAACCCAACACAGCAGAGCTTCTCCAACCCGAGAACACAGCAGCAGCAGCCCTCTGCACAGCACTTCTGCAATTCCAGCAATTCTTCTCGGACAACACCAGCCAGCTCCCTGCAACTCCAGCTCCTCCACAGCAGACCTGAAGCACTCCACGGCAGCCATGCTCTGTTTTTCCTCTCTCTCTCTATTTTATTTTAGTTTATTATTTTTTTGGTTGTTCCTATTTCTTCCATTCTCCATCAATGTCTAGTTGTTTTTTTTTATTCGAAGTAAAGTTTAAGTTAAATTGTTATTGTTTAGGGAATTTAAATTCTTTGTTTTATTGAGTATTATGTTTCCATTAAAGTTATTTTTTGTTGGTTTTGTTTTTTTTTGTTTGAGTATGTTAAGTTTGATTTCTTGAATAAAATACAAAAAGAAAAAAAATTGTCTTTATTTTAGAAAGTAATTTAGTGCCTTTCTTTCGTAAAATTTGATTTTTGATTGAAGTTCGGTCTAATTTAGGTTCGGTTTTTATTAGAGTTTATGTTTTTATTTATCGTATTCTGTTATCGATTAAATCATTAATAGTTTATTTTAGTTCGAGTTTTTAATTCGTGATTAAAGGTTCGGTTTTTATTGCGTGTGTGTGTGTTTGGTTTAGTTTCTATTGTGTGTTTTTAATTTCATATTCAAAGTTCCCTTCTTTAATTGACACGTGCTTTAATGTTTCCTTAGGTAGATTAGAGTTTATATTCTAGCGTGTTTTAATTCCTTATTTGTAGTTTCTATTTTTAATTAGTGCGTGTCCCAATGTTTCCTTAAGTAGACGTAGGGTTTCTATTCTTGTTTTCTTTTATTTAGTGCATGTTAGTTTTAGGGTTTTTAAATTATGTGTCATTTAATTCGGCAAACGTAAAATTGAACAACTCTTGAAAAACCCGAATCTGAACTGAGTTCAGTACCTTTTTAATTTCGATTGGAAGAACGTAAAATCTGAGATTAAACGCATTCCCTGAGGAGACGATCTAGCCCTTGGGCTTAATATTACATGACGTAACTCCTATACTTGGGATAACTTTCGAGCTGCTCATTTTTCGAGTGAGTCAAGTTTTTGGCGCCGTTGCCGGGGAATGTCGTTTTTAGTCTCAAATTTATGTTTTTCTCGTCATTTTTATTAGCTTTATAAAAAAAGAAAAAAAAAAAGCAGAAAACAAAAACAGAAAAAAATTTTGAGTTTTGAAAAATGGCTGCACCTGCACCGCGCACGATAATGGACTTTTTGCAGCTTGAATATGCCACTGCTTCCTCTTCCACTGTTTTGCCTTATGACGAGCTTAATTTCATGATGCAGCGCGGGAGGACGACATTGCTACCCGAGTTCTACGGGACAAAATCTGAGTGCCCTTATCAGCATCTAGCATAGTTTGAGTTAACCTGCAACATGTTTTTCTCTTATGCTAGAGCTGACGAATCTACTCACTCTATCATTAATTGGGTTGATATGGAGCGTGAATTCCTGCATGCATTTTGTCCCTCACAGAGAACTCAATTTTTGCAAGAACAGATTCTTAATTTTGTGCAGCAGGATGACGAGACATTTCGAGCTTGCTGGGAGCGATTCAAGGATCTACTAAGCACTCGTCCACATCATGGGTTCGACTCATGGAGGTTAGCTGATTGTTTTTATACTGCTCTTACCCCTGATTGCAAGTGTTTTTTCTAGACTATGTCTAATGGAGAGCCCGTCAGCGAGGATCCAGATCAGGTATTATCATTCTTTGATTACTTAACTAACAATGTCCCACAGTGCAACACACAATACACTCAAGCACCCATGATTGCACATCCTATCAGCACAATTAGTGGTGGTGATGCATATGAACCACCAAAATGCCCGGATATTCCTCCGCGTCAATACCAGCCACCACAGATCCCTCAGAGTTGTACGCCGTCGGAATTTCTAGAGGATAGCATAACTCAGATGGCGAACATGCTCCAGCAGTTCATGCAAACTCAATTCGATCATAATAATGAATTGCGGGATACCATTAATGCGATAAGCACACAGTTGGACATCTTAGAAAATGAGGAATCACTCGTGGAACCTCAGCCTAGTTTTCAAGAGTACCAGCAATCACAACAACAAATACATGATGTTTCTCTTGAGACAGTAGAGGCCACCATCACCTTCAGTAGCGAGAAAGACGATCCCCAATCTGAAATGCTCATCGCCAGGCAAACAGTTGTCCCAGCACCGGAAGTTACGGTTGAAATAGATGAATTCAAAGAAAAATCAGAGGAAACGGGGCTAGAAGCGAAGCAGTTAGTTGATGAGGAGACTGATACTCATACGGAGTACCAACCTGTGGTACCTCACGCTCCGAGCTCAGAAACCATGAAACTGTCACTCTCGCCTGAATCAGATGTTAAGGAGCCTAGTGTGGAGGTAGACTCTTGCAGTGGTATGATGATATGTACACCCGATAAAGAGGGTGACCAGTCTGGTGAGCATATAATTTTTAAAGAACCAGGTAAAACCTTTAATGTTAATGCTTTTGAAGAACTGCAGGTAATTATTCCGATCACTTTCTCTCAACCGTTAGTTCGTAAAGAAGCAAATTTCCTGGAAACGATGTTGAATAAAGACTCATTCTTGTCAACACAAAAGGGTCAACCTGCACACAAATTGTTTAGTATTTTGACACGCATTAATTCATTTGAGGTTGATTTTCGTGCAGGTATGATGACTGATCGATTGTGGCGTCTTAAATTTGGAGAACCGCCGATGCAATTTATAGACCTACGGCCACTAGACGAAATTCCTCCAGAGCCTCCGCCGAGACAATTGTGATGTTTTTCTTTCCCTTATTTTCCTTTTATTTTATTTTATTTTATTTTTACTTAGTTTTCAGGTCTATTTTCTCGTAGTTCGATATTTGTTTTCCATTATTTCGCCACTCAGGTACGCCTTACTTTTCCCGTGCACAGTATTTTCTATTTCCCCTATGCTTTCACATTGAGGACAATGTTCCACTTTAGTTAGGAGGGATGAGTATTCGCATGTGACACTGTGCATGTACACAACTGGGTTTAAAAATAAAAATAAAAAAAAATCAAAAAATCAAAAAGAGAGAGAAAGAAAGGAGGAGCACTGAGGAATTACATTGCATTATGTCATGCTTAACACTGTGCATGTACATGTACTGGGTTTAAAAATAAAAATAAAAAAAATCAAAAAATCAAAAAATCAAAAAGAGAGAGAAAGAAAGGAAGAGCACTGAGGAATTATATTGCATTATGCCATGCTTAACACTGACTCATACCCTTCACATACTTTTGCATAACTTACGAATGACACACTCTGAGTCAATCATGCGTAGTTTTCTCTTTATATGATCTTATGACTCCATGAAGAATCGATTGGTAGTACATTCGTGTTAATTTAACTATATAATTTCCTGTATTTACACGGCATCTCACAAGGCTGAATAAGCACATTCACGTGATTCATTGCACTTAGGGTTTCTTGTGAGCACTGAGAGAACACCCGTGGCGACTATGACACCTTGTGAGATATCCTTGAGCTATTTATCGTCCTTTTGAGCGTTAATATTAAATCAAAGTTCACAGAACTCAATTCTATTTTTTTGGATGATTCCTTGTACACTAGTCTTATTTTTTGATTTGCTAGCCTAGAGGTGACACCTAGTGGGGAGATAGAAACCTAGGTCTTGTAGCCTACTCAAAATGTGAAGGCTGAGCCACCCCTAGAGATAAACTTAATTCATGAACTTCTATTCGAGCTCAATTCCTATTGATGGTATGAAGATTACAAAAGAAGCGTTATATTGTCCTTATTGATCAAGAAAAGACAGAAAATGAAGAATGAGCAGAAAAAAAGAATAAGGAATACACATGCGCATGAAATGAAATGTCAATGCCGGCCCAAATACATATCACAAAAAGTCAAGGACGACACATATTTTCCACGTATGAAGATTCTTCAACTGATTAATGCCTCAGATGCATTCACGATAAGTTTGTGAGTAAGTTGATCTAGGGTGGTCTCAGTTGGATATGGCGAGTAGGTGAGAAGATGTTAGGGTGAAGGACCTGACACCTTATAGATAGGCTAGATCCTTTCCAAACTAGTCCACTCCATATACTTAGCATTGTTCCTTTTAATATGTGGGATGTTTGATCGCGACACTCCTCCTCACATATGACGAGTGAACCCATTCCTTTGAGTGTTTTTGAGGGTATACCAGTTAGGCCAAGTCAAAGCGACCGTTCTGTAGGTGTCCACTGGCGTCCTAGGTGTACCGAGTCAGACACATCACACACACCTCGAGAGTTTACCTGTTTATACCCAAACTTATATGATTGCATTAACTCTAAATGTGCCACTGATTAACTTCATGTGAGTATACTACTCTTAAATGACATATAAATGATGAAACTTGCACGAGTGGCGTGCTTTGGAGTCGTGTGCATTGAATATGAACGAGCTTGTGTGAAATTCAGTATGTTCTTGTATGTGAAGTGATATAGTTATATCGCATGTGCATTGATTTCATGATTATTGGAGTATGTAGTTGTAGACATCACCCTGAGATTCATTCACATCATTTGCTAGAGACTAGCAAAACGTTAGTTGGGGGGTATGATTACGCGTCGAAACTGCGTAATTGGACGTTTAACCCAGGCTTTACAGTTTATATTTTTAATTAAATGTCCAAATTTGTTCAATATTTTAATAAAGTACCAAAATTATCATTCTTGAACTTTATTGCACTATTTATAAAGTTTTGGTAATTTTTTTGTCGCAGGAAAATTCCCGGGAATCAAAACCAACACCTGTTTGTATTTTGTACATAACTTTCCCGTACGTGCTCTGATCGAGACGATTCAAATTTCTAAAGAAAGAGGAAAGAATCATCTACAACTTTTGTGTTTTGAGTTTTGTGAGATACGGGCTACAGAAGAGCAGAATTTGCGACGAACAAAGAACAAATAAAATGAAAAAAATTAAAAAAATTGGATAGTTGATGTGACCCGGCCATGCATAGCCAAGTCGGGTTGGCTAATTGGGTAGGGCTTCTTTTTTTCTCTTTTTAAACCTCTCCTTCAGCGCAGCCTCTCCGATCACACTGCCTCTGTTTTTCTTCTTCTTCTTCTTCTCCTTCTTCTTCTTCTTCTTCTCTTCTCCTTACTTTTCTTTGCTGTTTTTGTCTTCTCTTTTGGTATTTTCTTTTAGCCTTTCTATCTTCCATTATTTCTCTTCTTCTTTTTCCTTCTTCTTCTTCTCCTTTCCCATCTTCTTCCTCCTCTGTTCATCCCTGCAAGCACAGAAATTCCAGAACTTTGAAGACCCGAGAGCCTCACTTCTGCCTTCGGGTTGCTCCAGAACCAGCACAGCCAACACGAGGCCATCTCTTTGTTGCTGCCAGCACTCCAGCAGCAGCCGGCTCCCACAACACCAGCAGCGTCCCTGTTCCAGCCACCAAACCCAACATAGCAGAGCTTCTCCAACCCGAGAACACAGCAGCAGCAGCCCTCTGCACAGCACTTCTGCAATTCCAGCAATTCTTCTCGGACAACACCAGCCAGCTCCCTGCAACTCCAACTCCTCCACAGCAGACTCGAAGCACTCCACGGCAGCCATGCTCTGTTTTTCCTCTCTCTCTCTATTTTATTTTAGTTTATTATTTGTTTGGTTGTTCCTATTTCTTCCATTCTCCATCAATGTCTAGTTGTTTTTTTTTTATTCCAAGTAAAGTTTAAGTTAAATTGTTATTGTTTAGGGAATTTAAATTCTTTGTTTTATTGAGTATTATGTTTCCATTAAAGTTATTTTTTGTTGGTTTTGTTTTTTTTTTTGTTTGAGTATGTTAAGTTTGATTTCTTGAATAAAATACAAAAAGAAAAAAAATTGTCTTTATTTTAGAAAGTAATTTAGTGCCTTTCTTTCGTAAAATTTGATTTTTGATTGAAGTTCGGTTTAATTTAGGTTCGGTTTTTATTAGAGTTTATGTTTTTATTTATCGTATTCTGTTATCGATTAAATCATTAATAGTTTATTTTAGTTCGAGTTTTTAATTCGTGATTAAAGGTTCGGTTTTTATTGCACGTGTGTGTGTTTGGTTTAGTTTCAATTGTGTGTTTTTAATTTCATATTCAAAGTTCCCATCTTTAATTGACACGTGCTTTAATGTTTCCTTAGGTAGATTAGAGTTTATATTCTAGCGTGTTTTAATTCCTTATTTGTAGTTTCTATTTTTAATTAGTGCGTGTCCCAATGTTTCCTTAAGTAAACGTAGGGTTTCTATTTTTGTTTTCTTTTATTTAGTGCATGTTAGTTTTAGGGTTTTTAAATTACGTGTCATTTAATTCGGCAAACGTAAAATTGAACAACTCTTGAAAAACCCGAATCTGAACTGAGTTCAATACCTTTTTAATTTCGATTGGAAGAACGTAAAATCTGAAATTAAACGCATTCCCTGAGGAGACGATCTAGCCCTTGGGCTTAATATTACATGACGTAACTCCTATACTTGGGATAACTTTCGAGCTGCTCATTTTTCAAGTGAGTCACTGGGCAAGGAGACGCATGCGGGGTGCGTGGAGCGCGTGCCGCCGGCTGCCAGAGTTTTCATCAGCACAGGCGAAAGGCACTGAAGAGGCTGCGAGCGCATGTGAGCGCGTGTGGCATCTCCTGGAGTCCGTTTGAGACGTGGTTTTCACCATTGGAATCGTCTCAAAGCAAATCTCACATTGATAGGCTCAATTTTGGATTTTGAGCAACTTCAAATCTGGGAGAAAATTGAATTTTTTCTCTATTCGTCTCTGTTTAGTGGATTTTGGCGTACCTTGACGTTATAATACCACTGATGGGTGAAGGGGACACTCAGTCACTAGTTGTGACTGAAACTCAGTGAGTATTTGCACTCAATTGCAAAAATATTTTATTTCAATCTTGAAAATATATACAGAGAACTTCAAAGAACAACTCTCTCTCTCTTGCTCACTGGTTTTATTCTCTCAACACCACATACTACATTGCACACACACACATCTATTTATAGCTAATTCTAAATCAAGATAATAAACAATTATGGCTGGTAGGTGAGGTTGGTAACCGCCGATCAACAGAAGCGGCTGGTCGGCAGCCGTCGTCAAATATTGCTGCTACCACCAAGTTTACTCTTTCAACAACCATATCACCCATTCCTAGAAAGATAAGCATGGTTGCCATATATGGAGGTCTGCCCAAGAAGAAGTTAGGAGCCAATTAGGGTACTTAGATCAAACAATAAGAAGTCCTAGGAAAGGGTTAAAGCCTGGTTTAGTCGAGGGGAAAAAGTAAACATGCGTCAATTGTCATTCATTCAAAATATCTTTAATAATCCTTTGCCAAAGACATTTAGGTAGCATGAAATTGATAGTTGTGATGGTAGCCAAGGCCCTATTAACCAATATACCATGTTACTCCAGGTGGTT
Organism: Malania oleifera; assembly: GCF_029873635.1. NCBI lineage: Eukaryota > Viridiplantae > Streptophyta > Magnoliopsida > Santalales > Ximeniaceae > Malania > Malania oleifera. The sequence goes on along the minus strand of NC_080418.1, from coordinate 122,042,688 downwards.
TCAAATGTCGTCAAATCCTAGTCACTTCATATGAGCCATTATGCGCGAATCCTTCACAATGTCACTCAAAGGCAAGGTCTTAAATTTCGAATTTTCAAAAGTACAAAAATTTCGATTTCGATCTCAATTTCAATTTTGATTTGAAAAAATAAGTAGTAAAGCATGGAATTCTTTGTGAAACTTTAGAAATGGTTCACATACATGATAATGTAAGTTTTAGGACTAATATATTACAAGTTAAATACATCTATGTTGTGTATAAGGTGAGAAAGTTGTAATATTTTATGTGTATCAAAAGTATTTGCAAGATAATGTGCAATAAACATATTTAGTTAATACAAATGAAATTCATAAATCATTTAAATCATTGTGGTCCACCCCTTCCCCGGATCCTGCATATGCGGGAGCTTTGTGCACTGAACTGCCTTTTTTTATTTAAATATTATTTATTATATAAATAATGAGAATTTAGGCATTAACAGTTAAATAAAATGCTGTTGTAAGTTTATCTTTTCATATAATTCCAAAAACACTTGTAATAATCTTTTGATTCAATAAAATAAATTAAGACAAAAATTTCACTTCACTTCTAAATTTCTCATTTGAATTTCGAGGAAATTTCATTACATAGTTAATATTTCAATAGGTTTCGCTAAAATTTTGAGATTTCGATAAATTTCAGATAATTCGTTGAGATTTTGATGGAATTATATAAGATGGAAATCAACTGTCATTTCAATTTCAAGGGTGACCGAAATCAGAAATTTTGACGATTTCATGAAAATTTAAGACTGTGCTCAACTAGTGTTGGAAGTTTGAACCTTCCACCGTAATTGTGGCTTCCATCTATCTTAACTATTTGAAATGCACTTCATTAGCACTTGGAAGGTGATAAAATTAAGAGTGCATATGTTGGTGGTGGTGGGACAACGTTGAATTATGCTCAAAGATTCACCATGAAATCCCAAAGTTGATCCTAGATGTCAAGATCATCATCTTAGTGGCAAGGGATTAGTTTAAATTTTTTTTCCTTTTGATTTCTCTGTCTGAAACTCTATAAATCTGTTCACTTAGGTTGACAAACAGTTCAAGTTGTGGAAAGACGAAATTAAACATACAAAAAGGAAATCTTGAAATAAAAAAATTTAGAAAAGAAAAGATGAGTTGAAGGACCATCATGCCTCATCCTTTAGAGGAGGATCTAAACAATCATTGCATAACTATACTTCCCTAAACCTACCTTGTTCAAAAATTTTGATGCAAATCCAAAATGAAGGCTAAATTTATTTAAAGAGATACAAGTATTACCATATAACCAAGACCACAAACTTAACATGATACATGAGCTTGTAGGAATCTAAAAATTGAGATCAAACGTTGGATCATATGAGAATTCATCCACTACAAACCATGCCACTTGATGATCATATTGATGAGGCATTGATACTCAACATTCTTTTGTTCTACGTTGGATCTCTCCCACCTCCTTTAGTTTGAGCACAACATAGCTTCTCGTTAAGTAAGATAATCACTTAATTAGCTTCACCAAAATGGGTATCAACATTCTTAGCATAGGAAAGAACCTTCTTCAATTAAGCAACCACTTATTTCATCTTCGTATTCATCCATAAATAACCCATCATGCCCCCCTCTCTACGAGAACATCTTTGGAACGACTTAAGTTAAACATGTTTGTAAAACAAGTTGCATGTAGGTTAATTATTAAGTATTAGGTCATCCCACCTGACATCGACCTCCCAATCTTTATTCCAGTTAAATCTCAAGTAATAATTGCAATCATTCTAATGCTAAAAGATTGGAGCCTTAATACCACATGTCAGCCATAGGAGTAACTAGTCTTCAATCAAAGCTCTTACCAAAAATGAGAATTTAGAAGGTACCAAGGTCTTAAATTTCAATTCAAACTAAAATTTAGTAGCCCAGTCCTGAAATTTTTATTTCAATTTCAATTTGAAAAAACAATGAAAATTAGTAAAACATGGAATTCTTTTATGAAACTTCAGAAATGGGTAATAGGCACAATAATGTATGTTTTAGGACTAATATATTAAAGATTAAATAGATTTATTGTTGTGTATGAGGTGCAATAGTTGCATCTGGCATTAGAAGCCCCACCGATCTATTGTAAATTAATAGATGGGGACAGGGCTAATTGCATCCCTTTGTGTTTTTATTATATTATAGTCAACTTATTAGTAACCAAAAGGTGATTTCTATCAATAACAACCTTCACACCATCAAGGAATTTTGTTAATGAAAACTCTAGATTGTTAGGCTAAAATTTAACATTCTCAATGCTTTCAACTGAGTCAAATCTGATGGGATAGAACCAGTTAAATTATTTCACTCAAAGCCCAATGACAATCAATGACATGAGAGGCAAATTAGGACTGCCATTAAGGCTGAGCCTGGGTGAATTTATGATAGAAACCTCAGAACTTCAATTGCAACTCAATGCCTACCAGGATCCTTTACACAAATCGTTACTAGACTATTGAGAAACAAGATTTAATTGGTAATTCACAGCACCAAGGAAATCAATTTGAAGTAAATTGCAGTGGCACAATGAAGCCCAGGATCAGCTTGACAACAGGAATTAAAATCGTAACATTACCAGGTATAAACTTCGGCATCAACCTGTTAGAAGATTTTTAAATCCAGGCTCCATAGCTTTGAGGAACCAAATTAAGTAGTTAATTCACATTGAGGTTGAGATCTGCAAAGAGGACAGAGCTCCAATGCCTTCCAAAATGGTTCCAGTGAAATGATTTCCCTGCAGCCATAGCTACATCAGAGACGTCATTCATGCAATCACATCTGTTAGGCCAGTCATCCCAGTCCCATCCTGATCATCAGCCCCAAAATCTGCGTCAATAACTATCCCAAAACTCACAGAATTGCACCAGATAATCAATAGTAGGAAAGTTTCAGCGCCTTGCCAACCATACTGATTTCTCTAAGTCACTCATAAAAGACCACCCAGAAGTTGCATTGAATACACTGCGATCCAAGGCGAGCACCCGCGCACTGATGAGGCCCTGGAAGAAATCAAATGGAACTGTATAAAATTCATGAAAATCCAAGAATGCAAATTGCAATTCCATCCATCCATGGGCAATTTTCTATTTGCATTGGTTTCTTTGAAGACTCAAATTGGAGAGCATTGAGAGCTGGTTGAAGTACCCAAGAAAGGTTCCCTTTAAACTCAAACCCTGAACCAGAATGCAGGACAACTTCACCAGAGCAAAAGACATGAGGCCACAGAGGAGGGCCTCGTGGATTTCAGGTGCTCTGGATTTTCCAAACCTTTATTAAAATCATTGAGAATTTTAAGATCATTAGGACCAGTGACACAATATGCTACTCCAAGAAAGCACAAAAGTAATGCAAATCACAGATTCCTTCCGTCATCTTCTTATTGCAGCAGTACACCAGACAGAATAATAACCAGAAGAACCAGGAATACAGAAGCAGGAATCACAGCCACAATGACAATGATGCGCATTCTTTTGGTAATTTTCAGCTTGGATTGCACTTGAAAATGAAACAGAAAAATTACTTTCCACAGTTAAAAAACTCAACTACCAGAAATGATTGAAATACAGAAGTTTGAATGGTCCTACATGCTATAAAAAGATGCAAAAATAAAATCAACTGTATCCTTTGTCGCTTGTTGTATTCCAAAATTAAATTTTTTTTCTCTGAATGTTTAGAATGTTACTGTGTTTCATCTTAAACCATGGTAAGAACTTTACAATTTCAACACGGACATCCTTTTTTGTCTCTCTGATTCTCCAGTTATGCCTATCATTGGAGGTGATGGATATTGAAAGTGATAGTGTAATCCCAAGATAGGGGTGAATTGGGCATTTTAAAATTTTAAAGTGTGGATGCTTGATTAATTTTAAAACTTATTTACCAAGTACTCTAAATATATCAATCACCGTGGAAATCTAATCAGCAAACAACTATACCAATGAACAATCCTAAATATAAAATCAAACTACAAGGTACATTATTTTTCCAGCAAATTAATATTGGCAACAAGATATTTAACCATACAAGTATTATCCTTGTATTTGAACAATTAAACAATCAATATTAGTCAATCCCTGCAGATTAAATCACATCTGAATTTACAGCTACAGCAGCGTTTGATTACAATGGAGATCTAAATTATTCAAGATATCCACAAATCAACCTCAACATTCATACCATTCCCAAGTCAGAACTAATTCATCCACAGAAGATAAAATCAATAAATATGTGCGGGAAACTAAAGAGATAAAGGGAAAGAACAACACCGAGATTCTTTACAAGGTTCAGCAACATGCCTACGTCCTTGCCTCAAGCAACCCGCTGTGAGGATTTCCTTAACTCTCTCCGTTCAATAGGTGGAATACCTCTCTCCTTTCAATAAGTGGAGCACCTCTGTCCTTTCAGTAGGTGGAGCACCTCTCAAGCAAGAACACCCTCTTGCTTGGCCGATTCTATCCCCGAATCGATTGTTTACAAAACAAATTACAGCAGCAGATTTTCGTACAAGAAGAAACTCTCTCAAAAGAGCGAATATGTACAAGTTAAAATCACCAATATACTCTCAAAAGGTATTGCTATGAAGCTCAAGGAGATAGGTTAGGTTTTCTGGGTTTTGAAAGTTTTGAACTTGAAGAACAAACCAGAAAATATTTTGCAATAGAAGAGAACGGCGCACAGCAGCTTATGAAAGATAAAATCAATGAATGCTATTTGGTTGCCCTAACATGTTTAGGGTTAGCCTTTTATAATTAGGTTTGAAATATGACTGTTTGGGCATGTTTTGGTAAGATAATCTTTCAAAAATCAGAAAGATTTTAGGCTGTTTCCGAGAGTTGTCACAGCGCTTCAGTCGCCTGAACCATGTGTTCAGGTCGCCCGAACCAATTAAAATTGAATTTTCAAAGTGAAAGTACAGGTTTGGCTGCCTGAACTCTAAGTTTGGTCGCGGAAACTTGTTCGGTCGACTGAACTTTAGGTTCAGTCGCCCAAACTCCCTAGGAAATTTCAGATGCGATTTTCCTGAACACCCTTCAGCATTTTGAGCATAACTTTTTCTAGAGAACTCCAAAAAGGGCGATCTAGGTATCAATAGAAAGCTAAGAAAAAATCTCATTACTTTCGTGTTGAAGACTGCTGAAGAGAAGAAGATATAGATAGAGAAAATTGCACTTCAAGACTGCTACAGAAAAAACAAGGGAATTTGGAGAATCCTGTTTTGGGGCTTTTCATTCCAAAAATAATTTTAACCTTTTTGAAATAACTTTTGACCTTATAAAAATATTTTCCAAGTATTTTAAAAAGGTATCTAGGTCCAAGTAATTAACCTAATAGTTTCATAAATAAAGACCAATTGAGAAGTACTTACATGAAACCTAGTTTACAATACTCAATATAAACTAACTGGGTCTTCATATCCTTAAGTTTGATCTTCATCCAAACTTTACTTCAATAGCCATCTTTGATATGCTTGTATTCTTCATGGTTTTCCATTTTTCATCTTTCATTGTGCTTTTTTATTGAAATACTTGTACATACACTTAAAAGTACAATCAGATGTCTTGGTTTGTCATCATCAAAAAGGGGGAGATTAAGTCTTATTAGGCCAACAATCTCCCCATTTTTTATGATGACAAACAAGGAGCAAAATGAGGTAGCCTTGATAAAGCTCCCTCTCACAATAAGCATAAACATAAAATAAGCAATGTAAAATTATTTAATAAGCTTAATTGTGATTTAAATACTCCCCTTTGACAAAAAATTTTCCCACTTTCGACTTAAAATTCAAAAGGTATTTTATAATAAATTTTTGTATTTTGCTCAAAAATTCTCCCCCTTTTCGTCATCCTTCCCCAAAGTCGCACCGCAATTTGCCTTAGTCTTTGTTTGGGGCATTTTGCTTTCAAAGGAGAATAACTGAATGTTTAAAACCCTAGGAATCGTGGGTAGGTGTTGTAGGAAGATGATTTTCTTACTTTGATCGGAGGACTTTGAGATTTAGACTCGAAGGAGATCAATGAGAAGAAATTTCGAGTGAGTGATGAACAGGGTCTATTGATTGGAATATGAAAAGTTAAGGTTTTGCATTGAGGAGTATTTAAAATCCCGTCCCTCCAGTCGCCTGGGGTCCTGAGGTCAATCGCCTGACAATTAGCAAATTTTATTTTTTACAAGTCAGTAGCTTGTCAATCGACTGGGGTCTCAGGCTCAGTCGCCTGACCTCACCAAACTTTCAAACAAACACTTTTCACTCATTATGTATCCTTCCTAAACAACTTCCCCACTATGTAATAGGTCAAGTTCTCTTCTTATTGATATAAACCTATCTTCTGGAAGAGGTTTGGTGAAAATATCCACCCATTGGTCATTTGTATTCACAAATTCAAGTAATATATCTTCTTTTTGCACATGATATCTTAGGAAATGATGTCTTATGTCTACATGCATGGTTCTTGAGTGTGATATAAGATTTTGGAAATATTTATAGCACTAGTATTATCACACTTTATAGGTATAGCTGAGTACTCTAAATTATAGTCTTTTAATTGTTGTTTCATGTACAGTGTTTGTGCACGGCAACCACCTGTTGTTACATACTCAACTTCAGTAGTAGATAAGGCTACGGAGTTTTTTTTCTCAGAGAACCAAGAGACGAGAGACAATCCTAGAAAGTGACAAGTTCCACTTGTACTTTTTCTATCAATCTTACATCCAGCAAAATCAGCATCCGAATAACTAATCATCTCGAAGCCAGTGTCCTTAGGATATCATAGACCTAAGTCAATAGTGCCTATCAAATATCTTAAGGTTCTTCTTTTTTTCTTTTTTTTGTCCCACATTGGTAGAATAGTTCCACATTGGTATAAAAAGTTGTTTTGAATTTTTTGTATTATTTGTCCCACATTGGAGAAAGTGTTTTTTGGACTTGAGGTTGAAGCTATATAAAGAGTTCAACTCTCCATTTGTAAAACACACCTCAAAGTTGTACTTTGTCAAGAAGTAGTGGATTGATCGTCGGCGCCCGATGACGTAGGTAATTCTATACCAAACCTCGTTAATTTCTTGTCTTGTTCTTTTTTTTGTTTTATTATTAGTTTCTGCATTGCTTTAGTTTCTTATATATATTCAATAGTAATAGTTGTAGTATTGGTGTTTGACACAAGTGGGGTGCCCGGTACAACAATTGGTATCAGAGCTAGGTTGAATAGTGTTGATACGGAGGTGTTCCTCTGTTAGGATCCTTGATTCCACGTTTGATGATTAAGAAAGACCTTGTCTAAGCGAGTGCTCAGAGACCATTGCGGCTCAGTCGCTCCCTGGAGGTCGGCCTGGTCAAAATGGAATTTCATAGGATAAAACAGAATAGACACAGTTGGTATGTACTATTCATCCTATGCCTTTTGCTTTGTTGGTTGCTATTGAATATATAGAAGATGGCAGAAACTAGTATAGCAGTAGAAGAAACTTTGTCCACACGAACTCCAACCCCTTCGGCTTCAATATTATCATCGAAGGCGATAGCTAATGCTCGGTTTTAGGTGGAGAAATTTGATGGTACCAAAAATTTTGGTATACGACAATGTGAGGTGATGGACATCTTGTATCACCAAAAACTAGATATTGCTTTGGATAATAAACCAGTAGATAAGGGTGACAGAGATTGGGAAAAGATCAATCGTTAGGCATGTGGTACGATTCGTCTATGTCTCGCTAAAAATCAGAAATATTGTGTTATGAGGGAGACATCTGCAAAGAAATTGTGGAAGACATTGGAAGATACATTTATGATCAAGAGTTTAGAAAATCGGCTCTATTTGAAAAAGAAATTGTTTCGCTTCCAGTATCAACCAGGTATTTTGATTAATTACCACATAAATGCTTTTAATAAAATTTTGGCCGATTTTTTAAATTTGGATGAAAAGGTGAAAGATGAGGATAAAGTCATATTGTTACTAAATTCTCTCCCTGATGAGTATGAACATTTGACCACCACTTTATTGTATGGGAAAGATAAAATTACTTATGATGTTGTTTGTACTGCATTGATTAGTACTGAATGCAGAAAGAAGGATCAGAGGGTCCATAAGGAAACAGCAGAAGCACTAACAATAAGGGGACGTTCTCAGAGTCGTATGCCTGGAAGGATGAGTAAATCTCATGAGAGGAGTAAATCTCGTGGGAGACCTGCTAAAGATGAATGCGCCTTTTGTCATGAGAGAGGGCATTGGAAGAAAGATTGCCCTAAATTACAGCAGAAGAATAAGGGCAAAGCACATTCTAATGCCAATATAACCAATATGATGGAAGTGAGTCAGATTTTTCTCTTGTTGGAACATCTTTGTCACATTATTTTGGTGAGTGGATTTTGGATTCTAGTTGTTCCTATCACATATGTCCCAATAGGGAATAGTTTTTTAATTTTGAAGAATTAGATGGTGGGGTTGCTTTTATGGGAAATTGTAATATTTGTAAAACAACTAGAATAAGATCAATACAGTTGAAATGTCAAGATGGAACTATTAAGACCTTGACTGATGTTAGGTATGTTCCAAGCCTAAAGAAGAATCTGATTTCATTGGGTGCCTTAGAATCTAAAGGGTTCACTATCACTTTGAAAGATAGAACCTTAAAGATTAAATCAGGTGCGCTGGTGGTGATGAAAGGAATAAGGAAAAATAACTTGTATTATATCATTGGCTCAGCCGCTATTGTTTCTAAGAAAGATGCAGGTTCAGATACAACCAGGTTATGGCATATGCGATTAGCACATGCAGGAAAAAAAATTTTACAACAATTAGCTAAGCAAGGCTTGTTAAAGGGTGCAAAGGTGTGCAAACTTGAATTTTGTGAGCATTGCATTCTGGGAAAACAAACTAGAGTGAAATTTGGCACTATGATCCACCAGACTGAAGGTATTTTAGACTACATCCATACAGATGTATGGGGGCCCACAAAAACGACTTCGTTGGGTGGTATATATTATTTTGTCACTTTTGTTGATGATTTTTCCAAAAGAGTTTGGGTGTATTCTATGAAGCATAAAAATGAAGTGTGATATTTTTCTTAAGTGGAAAAAATTAGTTGAAACTCAAACTAGCAGAAAGATTAAATGGCTCAGATCGGATAATGGTGGTGAATACATGAGTGACCCGTTTATGAAGGTATGTCAGGATGAAGGTATTGCTCGACACTTCACAGTTCGAGATACACCATAGCAGAATGGGGTGGTAGAGCGTATGAATCAGACTTTACTGGAGAAAGTTCGATGTATGTTGTCTAATGCTGGGTTAGACAAAAGGTTTTGGGCTGAGGCTATTAGATATGCGTGTCATCTCATCAATCATCTACCATCATCTACAATAGGGGGAAAAACACCCTATGAGGTATGGTCTGGAAAGCCTACTAGTGATTATGATCCTTTACATGTATTTGGTACTATGGCTTATTATCATGTTAAAGAATCTAAGTTAGATTCAAGAGCCAAGAAAGCAATATTTTTGGGGATAAGTGCAGGAGTTAAAGGATACCGTCTTTGGTGTCTAGAAACGAAAAAAATGATTTTAAGCAGGGATGTGACTTTTGATGAACTTGCGATGATGAAGAAAACAATACACAAGGAGTCATGAATTGAAGAGAAGACCAGTGGTACTCAACAACTGGTGGAGGTTGAGACAATTTTGGGAAACCCAATGAGAAATGAGACTACACAAGGTAACTCTCCAGTTATGGTGGGGAATAGTGTACAAGAAAAAGAGATTTCAATTCAAGAATCTTCACAACAACAAGAATCAATTGTTTCTCAGAGGCCAAGACGAGAAATTCGAAAACCTGCTCGGTATACTGATATGGGGCATATGCACTTCTAGTTGTGGATGATAATATTCCTTACACTTTCAAAGAAGCAATTAGGAACTCTGAATCAGACAAGTGGAAAAGAGCGATGGATGAAGAAATGCAGTCTCTTCATCAGAATCAGACTTGGGAACTAACCCAGCTGCCCAAGGGTAAGAAAGCAATTGGTTGCAAATGGGTTTATGTAAAGAAAGAAGGATTTCCAAATGCAAATAATGTTCACTTCAAAGCTAGATTGGTAGCTAAGGGCTACACACAAAAGGAAGGCATTGATTATAATGAGGTATTTTCTCAAGTTGTTAGACATTCTTCCATTCGAATTTTGTTGGCTTTAGTAGCACAATTTGATCTTGAACTAGTTCAGCTCGATGTAAAAACTGCATTTTTACATGGTGATTTAGAAGAGGAAATCTACATGACTCAACCAGATGAATTTCAGGTTGCTCGAAAAGAAAATTGGGTATGTAAACTAGGTAAATCGTTGTATGGTTTAAAAAAGTGTCCAAGACAGTGGTACAAACGATTTCATCAGTTTATGATGGGTCAGAAGTACATCAGAAATAAACATGATCATTGTGTTTATTTTCGCAGACTAAAAAATGAATCTTTTATATATTTACTCTTGTATGTTGATGATATGTTGATAGCTTCAAAGAATAGGGAAGAAATCAACAAGTTGAAAAGTCAATTAAATCAAGAGTTTAAGATGAAAAATCTTGATGAAGCAAAGAAGATACTCGGCATGAAGATTCGCAGAGACAGAATGAGAGAAAGAGTTAGTTTGTCACAAAAACAGTATTTGAAGAAGGTAGTACAGAGTTTTGGCATGTCTGAGCAGTCAAAACTAGTAAACACTCTTCTTGCTCCTCATTTCAAACTTATTGCGGCTTTATCTCCTAAATCAGATAAGGAACGTAAGTATATGTCACAGGTTCGTTATGCAAGTGTTGTTGGTAGTCTAATGTATGCAATGGTTTGTACTAGACCTGATATTTCACAAGCTGTTAGTATGGTGAGCAGGTATATGCATGATCCGGGTAAAGGAGATTGGCAAGCTGTGAAATGGATTTTGAGATATATTATGAATACGATTGATGTTGGTATAGTATTTGAGAAAAATCATACTATTGATCAACGTGTTGTTAGATATATGGATTCTAATTTTGCAGGTGATTTAGATAAACGTCGATCAACTACTGGATATGTTTTTACATTTTCTAATGGTCCAGTGAGTTGGGGGTCTACCTTACAGTCTATCATTGTCTTGTCTACAACAAAAGCAAAGTACATGGCAACTTCAGAGGCTGTTAAGGAAGCTATTTGGTTGCAGGGTTTACTTGAAAATTTGGGAGTTGTTCAGATGCACATTGTTGTGTTCTGTGATAGCCAGAGTGCTATTCATTTGGCAAAGAACCAAGTCTATCATGCACAAACGAAGCACATCGACGTTCGGTTTCATTTTATGCAGGATATTATTGATGGAGACAAAATACTTCTTTAAAAGATTGCTACAACTGAAAATCCTGCAGATATGTTGACCAAGATTGTGACAACAATTAAGTTCAAACATTGTTTGGACTTGATCAATATCTTGCAAGTCTGAGTATTTTTGGAAGGCGCCGATGATGTGGAACTCTAGAAAATGTTGATGACTGAAAAATTTGTTGAATTTATTGTCAAGGTGGAGATTTATTATTTTTTTGTCCCACATTGGTATAAAAAGTTGTTTTGAATTTTTTGTATTATTTGTCACACATTGGAGAGAAGTATTTTTTGGACTTGAGGTTGAAGCTATAGAAAGAGCTCAACTCTTCATTTGTAAAACACACCTCAAAGTTGTACTTTATCAAAAAGTAGTGGATTGATCATCGGCGCCCAAGGACGTAGGTAATTCTATACCGAACCTCGTTAATTTCTTGTCTTGTTCTTTTTTATGTTTTATTATCAGTTTCTACATTGCTTTAGTTTCTTATATATATTCAATAGCAATAGCTGTAGTATTGGTGTTTGACACAAGTGGGGTGCCCGGCACAACATTTTTTACCGCTATCTGGTGAGATTCCTTAGGGGCTAATTGAAAACGGGCGCACATATATACACTAAACATTATATTTGGTCTACTAGCTATCAAGTATAGCAGACTACCTATCATACCTCGATAGTATTTCATGTCAACTGGTTTTCCCTTTTCATCCTTCTCAAGACTTATGGAAGTACTCATTAGTGTTCCCATAGACTTATTCCTTTCATGTCAAACTTTTTAAACATGTCATTTATATATTTTGATTAATTTATAAATGTTCCATTTTTAGCTTGCTTGATTTGTAGTCCTAGGAAGTAATTTAACTCTCCCATCATACTCATTTCAAATTGCTCTTGCATACATTTTGCAAAATTCTTACACAAATCTTCGTTTGTAGCACCAAATATAATATCATCAACATAGATTTGTATGATAAGTATATCTTTTTTTTTAGATTTAATGAACAAGGTGTTGTCCGCCTTTCCTCTTGAAAATCCATTTTCTAGTAAGAATCCACTCAACTTCTCATACCAAGCTCCAGGAGCTTGTTTTAACCCATATAAGGCTTTTGTTAATCTAAATACGTGATCAGGGTTTTTTATATCCTCAAAACCAAGAGGTTGTGCCACATAGACTTCTTCATGTATAAATCTATTTTAAAAAAACACTTTTTACATCCATTTGATATAATTTAAATTCTTAGTGAGATGCATTAGCTAATAACATTCTCATGGCTTCCATTCTTGCTATGGAAGCAAATGTTTCATCGTAGTCTATTCCTTCTTCTTGATTATATCCTTGAGTCACGAGTCTTGCCTTATTTCTTACTACAATACCATTTTCATCCTATTTATTCCTAAATACCCATCTTGTTCCAATTATTGAATGATCATCGGGACTAGGAACTAATTTTCATACTCTATTTATTTCAAACTGATTTAATTTTTCTTGCACTGCTACTATTCATGAATCATCACTTAACGCTTCTTCAATGTTCTTAGGTTCTTCTTGAGATAGAAATGCATAATGATTACATAGGTTTTTCAATGAAGATCTAGTTGATACTCCTCGTGATAGTTCTCCTATGATTTGATCTTTTGGATGATTTCTTACAAATTTCCATTCTTTAGGTAACTTAGAATTTTCAGTAGAATCATCATTTGGAGTTACTTCATTTTTCTCTTCTTTCACTTCTATGATTTCTAAGTCTTCTAGTTTTTGTGTAGCATCGGTTTTAACTTCTTCAATATCAATTGCTTGCGTAAATGGATTTACTTCATCAAAGGTTACATGATTCTATAATTGTGGTTGTTCTTTTATTATAGATTTTAAATGCTTTACTATTTAACGCATACCCTATCAAGATTCCTTCATCTGATTTTGCATCAAATTTCCCTAAGTTATCTTTGACATTTGGTACAAAGCACTTGCATCCAAATACATGAAAGTAAGCTATGTTAGGCCTTCTTCCTTTCCATAATTCATAGGGGGTTTTATTTAAGATTAATCTTATGGAAACTCTATTCATTACATAACATGCGGTATTAACCGCTTCAACTCAAAAGTACTTAGGTAACTTGTGTTCATTTAACATGGTCCTAGCCATTTCTTGAAGGGATCTATTCTTTCTTTCAACAACTCCATTTTGTTGTGGAGTTCTGGGTGCTAAAAAGTTGTGTTTTATTCCATGTTCATTGCAGAATTTATCAACATCTTTATTATTGAATTCTCTTCCTTGATCACTCCTGATATTTAAAACACTATATCCTTTTTCATTTTGAAGTCTTTTACACAAGTTTATCAACATATTGCAAGCTTCATCTTTTGAGGCTAAGAAGAGTACCCATGTAAACCTAGAGTAGTCATCAACAATGACGAAAGCATATTTCTTTCCTCCTAGACTTTGTGTTCTAGGGCCAAATAAATCTAAGTGGATAAGCTCTAAGGGTCTGCTAGTGGAAATATGTTTCTCCTTCTTAAAGTTGGACTTAGTTTGCTTTCCCAATTGACAAGCATCACATATTTTATCCTTTACAAACTTAGAGCTTGGTAGTCCTCTAACTAAGTTCTTTTTAACTAATTTTGATAGTAAGTCCATACTAACATGTCCTAATCTTCTATGTCATAGCCAACTTGTTTCATTCATGGCTGCTAAGCATGTAATATATTGAGATTTTAGATTTTCAAAATTTATGCAATACACGTTATCAACTCTTTTAGCGGTGAATAAAACATTATGTTTTTCTCTATTTTCAACAATACATTTGTCTTCTTTGAAGATTATGGCAAATCTTTTATCACTTAATTGACTTATACTTAAAAGATTATGTTTCAACCCATCTACCAACAACACATCATCAATGGTCAAAGAAGGTTCTTTACCTATTTTCCCAATTCCAATAATTTTACCTTAGTATTGTCGCCGAACGTGACATATCCACCATCTTTTTGCATTAGTGAGGTGAATTTGGATTTATCTCCGATCATGTTCCTTGAACACCCGTTGTCCAAGTACCATTTTTCTTTTGATGGGGTTATCCTAAAGCAAACCTACAAGAAGGGTTCAACGTGTTATTTTTAGGTACCCAAACCTTCTTAGGTCTTTTTATTTCAGATTTATTTTCTTTGACTTTCCATACTTTCTTGACTTTAACATTTTTTCTTTTGAATGGGCATTCAAATTTTATATGTCCCTTTTTCTTACACAAGAAGCACGTAGTGTGTTTATAGATATTTGTGGAAGATGTGCTTGCATAATACTTTGATTCCTTTACAAAGTATCTCATATATAGATTCTTTTTATTTTTGAAATTAGGAATAGCTTCCCAAGAGGGGGGGTGAATTGGATTCTAAAAATTTCTTTTGATTCCTTTTAAAATACCTTAAACTTCTTTTATTTCTTTTAACCAATTCTTAACTTATTTTTTAATTCTTTAATCAATCAAAAACTTAGTTCTTTTATCCAATCAATTAAACACAATCTTCAAACCACACAATCAATTTATTTGCCAAGCACAAGTTAAACAACAAACAACCAAACCAAGATATAAAGTATTCATCACTTTGGTAATATAAGATCTTGAGATAGTTTGTTTGTTTATATAAGCCCTGTGATTATGAATTATAATTTATGCTTGCTGAAGTAAAGCCCTGTATAAATAAATCCAATCACTCTTTCCAAATATTTAGAATTCAAATAAACTCTTGGTAAATTTATCTTTGGGGTGTTAACCAAATAACGTACTCCCGTATGGTTTCCGCAAGATATGGTGTAACCAACGTACTCCCTTTCGGTTTCCGCAACCCAAATCAAAATTGGACTTTAAGTTTACTTGATTTCCAAATATGCGTAGTATGTATAATTTAGATATTTAAATCATCCACGCAGTTGTATATGAACTGAAAATAAAGAATAGGGAAAGAGAGAGTGAGATGGAGATTTTTACGAGGTTCGGCTTATACCCAGCCTACGTCCTCGCCTTTAGCAAACCACCAAAGGATTCACTAAACCTGTTCCGTTGACGGGTGGAACAAAACCAATTACAACATTCCTTGGTTAAGGCTAGAGCCGACCTTCTCCAAACGATATTCCCTCGTTCGGTCACTCCTTACATACGCTAGAGTCCGCCTCTCTAAGCAATATCCCCTTACTTAGCCAACGATCCAAACACCTTAGAACGTCAATGAACTACAAGAAACACAAGATAAAATCTGCGTACAAGTATACTCTCTCAAAGAGCAAGTTAGTACAATTTTAGCACTATATACTTCAATGTAAAATATCAATAGAAAATAGAATGAAGCTCAAGTGTAGAATTCACCAATATCCTTCTTAGAAGAGGATTAGCAGTAGGAATTCAAAGAAAGAATGATCAGCACTTCAGAATTCTCAGCAAAAGAATTTTTCAATGAGTGAGCAAGAGAACTTAGGAAGAACAAGAGTACTTTCAGCTTCTCAAAACAGATTTTTTAATTCTTAGCATTTTATTTTTGTTTTACAAAACCATGTATTTATAGGCTTTCAAACTTGCAAAAGTTTCCTTAAAGAATTTCCCTATTTATTAGAATATTTAAGGTTCAAACAGCTATAATTTAAAACATTAGAATTTTAAAAATTTGTCTGTTGAACAGTTTTTAAATGTTTGACAGCAGTGACCCCGTTTCAGTGTTTTGGTCATAACTTTTTCTGTATAACTCCAAATTAGGTGTTCTTGGTGTCAAAAGAAAGCTAAGAGAAAATCCTACAACTTCCATGTTGACAACTCTTTAAAATAATGAGTTTTTGATACAGAAAAATTCACCTCAATGCGGCTGTATAAAAACTGACAGCATTTGGGAAAACTCTTTTCGGTGCTTTTTATTCAAAAAATGATTCTAACCTTTTTTAAAATAATTTTTGACCTTATAAAAATATTTTTCAGGTATTTTAAAAAGTATCTAGGTCTAAGAAGTTAACCTAAGAGCTTCAAAATATTTCAAACGATATTTTAAATATTAAAGCACTTACATGAGACTTCTAAAATATTAACATTCTAAATTCTTGAGTCTTCATGCTTTGTCCTTGGATTGAATCCATCTTTTCTTCAAACTTCCATATTCTTTGAGCTTTCTTACTTTGCCTTTCTTTAGCTCTTTTGACTTTAATATACCTTGGCTTTCAACAACTCATTCATGTCCTCATATTTCTTCAACAAGTAATTCATGTCTTGGCTCATTTAAGCTTCATTTGATCCTTGTGAGCATTTTGACCTTGCTTCCATCATATTTGATCCTCGTGGGCACT
This sequence comes from Malania oleifera, assembly GCF_029873635.1. Classification (NCBI taxonomy): domain Eukaryota; kingdom Viridiplantae; phylum Streptophyta; class Magnoliopsida; order Santalales; family Ximeniaceae; genus Malania; species Malania oleifera. The sequence goes on along the minus strand of NC_080418.1, from coordinate 122,025,973 downwards.
TTGGCCTTACTTTCACATATATGAACCCTGAAATATCATTACTCACACAAATACATTAAATTTCACTTGTTTGTTAGCATCAAAACAAGATAATAAGATTTTAAGCCTTGTAAGGCCAACAATTTTTGTTCTCAATTCCATTATATCCAATTCCTTCTTAGTCTAATGACATTTTTTGGGTTTCAATCAACTTTTCAAAGTTCTCTTTTCCTTTTTGTAAAAATGTAGATGATTTTATCCTTATCCTCAATTTTACTTTTACGGTCTTTTATTTCTAACTCTTTCTTGCTTTCACCATTTACTTGAAGTTTTACCAAATCTTGAGGCATCTTGTTTATTTTCTTCATGAGATCAACAATGTGTGATTCTTTTTCTTTTTCAACTGATTTTGAAGTTTCTAGTTGATTTTTAAGTGTTTCATTTTGTTCTTTTAAAGCTATGTTTCTTTTAGATACTTTTATGAACCTATTATGTAACGCAAACAACTCAGCCTGAATTTCTCTATATGAAGACATACTTTCACATTTGTCATTACAAGATTCATCACTAGACTCTTCAAATGAGCTAGAATAGGAGTTTACCTCATCATCTTTTGCCATGAAGCAGATGTTTGCCACTTCTTGCTCACTTGATTCACTCTCCAATTCACTTGAGCTTGTGTTATCCCATTTAGTAGCTCTCATTGCCTTCTTCTTCTTCTTCTTTTCCTTCTTGAGCTGTGGACAATCTTTTTGCAATTGTAACATGTAGGAGGTTCATTTTTAGTTTCCTCTTTGCTTGTTTCTCCTTTTTCAGATTTTGAGCTTCTGAATTTTCTAGAAAATTTCTTATTTCTTTTAAAGAACTTTCCAAGTCTCCTAGTGAGTAATACTATTTCATCATCGTCTAATTCGTTTTCATCTTCTTCTTCACTAGAGCTTTCTTTTGCAGCTTTAAGAGCTATTGATTTATTTTGTTTGTTATTTTTAGTATTTCTTTCATTCATAGGCATCTCATAAGTGAGAAAAGATCCAATTAATTCATCTAAGGAAGTATTTTCAAGTTTCTTTCTTTTGTTATAGCAATGACCTTAGGTTCCCATATTGGAGGAAGTCCTCTAAGGATTTTTCGAATCATCTCATAAGTTGAGTAATTTTTCCCTAAAGCATTGAGGGAGTTTATTATATGGGTAAACCTAGTGTACATACTAGTAATAGTCTCATCCGGGTTCATCCTAAAAGCCTCACATGTGAGCATGTCAATTCTACTATCTCTAATATCAATTGTTCCTACATAGGTTACCTCTAATTTTTCCCATATTTCTTTGGTTGATTTACATGCCATAACCGTATTGAATTCATTTACATCAAGAGCACAATATAATGCATTCATAGCACTTGAATTTGCTTGCAACATCTTATGGTCATTGTCAGTCATCTCTTTTTCCTCCTTAGGTATTTCTTTACCATCCACAATTTTAGTGGGGATAAGGTCACCTTGTGTGACAACTTCCCATGCTTTCCAATCCATAGTTTGTAAGTAAATTCTCATTCTTTGTTTCCAAAGGGTGTAGTTAATACCACAAAAGATAGGAGGTCTAGTTGAGGATTGATCCTATAACAACCCAAAATTCCTATCCTTTTTTTTTTTTTTTTTTGTTTATTTATTATCTGTCAAGCTATTTAACATAATCCCTGATACCCTGTAAATAAGCATCTATCATCTTCACGGCCCAAAGTAGACGTCGTGGTAACCTGTGTCATTCCTATAATTTACCTATGCAGCGGAAAAACATAACATCCAAAACATAACCCAAAATACACAATACCAAAGTTCTACAGACCTATCTATATATACATACACACATATACATCCTTTCCTCAAAACTCCTCAAAAATACTGTGGGCTCTACCACATAGCCCAAAACTCACCCCAAAAATACGCCGACTCAGCCGCCTCCTCTATCTCTGAGCCGGCTTGCACGCCTCTCTAGGTTACCTGAAATAATTATGATGCTAGGGTGAGACACCTTTCAGTAAGGAAAAACATGTTATTACCAGTGTGTGACATATGAGTTTAAGCACATAGTAATACCTTTAATTAAACTATACATGGAATATCATTAAAAAGTGATTGTATATAAAACTTACATTTATGTCATTTTAAAATACATGATTCTAAGTTCTCTATTCAATAGTACTTCTAACAATAATATGTAATCTCTGTTTTCTGCGTATTATATATATATATATATATATATATATATATATATATATATAACTCTGAAAACTTCCTTGGATGGCTATATGCCATGATTTAACCCCTCATGACTGGGTTGTGCGGCTCGTAGGCGGGGCTAGACACTGGTTGGTCCTCCAATGTCAGCCTAACTGTCTGCATCTGTATATGCCTATAGCACGAAAGGCCCCACTCCACGTGGTTCGGACGCCAGGGAGTCCTCTACCCTACCTGTGGCACAATCGGCTGTACTATACTCTATCTGAGACGTATGGTTGCACTTTCTCTGCTGTATAGCTACGGTATCGTGCTCTGTAAACTGCTCTGTTCCATCAGGGTCAGATACTATATAATACTATTTCTATATAAGATCTATCTGTCTTACCATAATTCTGTATCATCTGTATTAACCATGACGCTATAAATTTCTGTAATTCTGTATAATCTGTATTTTTGTATAACATGTATGTTATGGTTCTATGCTTTGTATATCATGGTATTGTAAAACTCTATACAATCATGATTCTATAAAACATTTTGTATAGTCATGGTTCTGTAAAATGCTGTATAAACATGGTACTGTAAATTACTGTATAAACATGGTACTGTAAAAGTCAGTAAAATCTTAGTTTTGTAAAACCATGTAAATTGTAATTTTGTATAGCTGTAGCTCTATAAATAAAATTGTATAAATTGTATTTCATAACTCTGTAAAAACTATATAATTACAAGTCTGTAAATCTATATAAAATTCTATAAACGTTTCAGTATTTTTTTCATGCCACACAATTAAATACAACTCTCTATAAATATAAACTATAATACTGTATAATTTCCATGCTTTATTTAGTTTAAAACCATACTTTGTAACTCATATTCAAGTACTGTGCTATACTGGTAAAATTTCTAAATTATCTAGTATAACATATTTTCCCTTACCTGACTATCTAAGCTCTACTTACTGTTTCTCTATCTTACGCTTGCGGCATTCATAATTTCTACGCCTTGAAATTATACACGCATGTTCCCCAGTCAATCAACTAAAATTTCCCAGAATGTCAACCAAACGAGTATTACTATTTTTACCTTATTTCCTGGAAAATACTCGCCCAATCCTAACTCATGCCTGCAGCATTTACACCATAACCCTGTATTACACAAAATTCAAATTCCTTAATTCAGCCCCACAACTATATTCATATTTACATTTCTAAGTCTATTCATCCCATAATTTAGATAAACAACCCATAAATACTTAAATAACACCCTTACCTCGATTTTGTGATGGTGCCCTAGAACCCCAAATTGAAATTTCGCTCCGTCTATGATGTAGAGAATCTTCCCAGGAATCCTATGGTGGTTCCTAATCGTCAATCCGGGCTTTAAAGGAACCAGGATCGAAGGAAGAAGGTAAGGGGGCCATGGGATTCTTGAGAGTAAGAGAGAGTTTTTATTTTTATGTTTAACAAATGACTCTTGGGTTACTTTTATACTTTCAGCACTGAAACCAAAACCGTCGACGGTTTTCCTGGCTTCTCAGAAGACCGTCGCCGGTTTTCTATTAATCGGCCCAAAATTCACCGTTTTACCTTTGCCCAGCTGCGGTTAAAACCCAAAACCATCACCGATTTTCTGGCTCCTCCAGAAAACCGTCACTGGTTTTCCTCCTGCCTTAGCCAAAATTCATTTTTCTTTATTTCTTTTATTATGTATATATTTTCCAGGTCTCTACAGACCCTCAGCAAAGGGAGATACGCCTAGGTATGCCATAGGGATCTTTGTGTAGCTTCTAGATTAAGATTTACTACAACCTCGCTCTGATACCAATTGAAAAACTAAGGTGTACTCACAAGAGGACGGGTGAATTGGGTTTTAAAACTTTCTTTGAACTCCTTTTATTAATTCTTTATCAACTCTTTTTAGTTTCAGCAATCACACATGTAAGGTTTGATTTTAAATTACAAGTTCAACCAAGACACAATTTAATTTAAAACTTTATGAATGAACTTGAATGCTTTGCAATTTAATGCTTCTTTCAATAATCAAAATTAAAACTCAATAAGTCAATTCAATCAATCAAGATAAGCTTCACAATGTGAAATACTACAACAATTCTAGCAAGCTCCAAGATTCGGATTTTGATATTGGAATGTAGCTGATGAATGGCCTATATAATGAACATACTCCCTTAGAAGGTTTCCGCAAGATTTAATCAACGTACTCCCCTTTTTAAGGTTTCAGCAATTCCCAATCACAAAATAATTTCCAGCAATTAAAATAAGCATCCACATAGTTTATATGTGCTGAAATTTAAAGAGAATAGGGAAGAGAGTGACACCGAGATTTTTACGAGGTTCGCCTATACCCGCCTACGTCCTCGCCTTAGGTACACCACCCAAGGATTACACTATACCACTTCTTTAACCGGGCGGAGCAAACCGTTTACACACTCCTTCAAGTAGGATGGAGCCCTCCTCTCCAAACGATACCCCACGCTCGGTAATCCAACGATTCAACAATCTTGAACCATCAAAACAACAAAAACAAGAACAATTCTTGTGTACAAAGACACTCTCAAAACAGAGCTGATCAGTACAAGATTAAGCACAGCTAATATACTTCAATTTAAATATCAATAAAGAATGAATTTGAAGCTCAAGAAATTAATCACCGGGTTCTTCTTTGCATTGAAAAATCTTAGTAAGAACACAAGAACCGTGTGAATGTATCAACAGAAACTCAGTAATACTTCAACAAGAATGTGTGAGCAAGAGAGTTTTTGAAGAGTAAGAGCAATATAGCTTTGATTTGCTGATTGTAATTCTTGGTTGTATGTAGTTGTGTATAATCTTTTAGTTTGCCATGTATTTATAGAGTTAAAAAGCATCTATTTTGTGTTTCCTAAGTTACTTTGAGTATTTCCCAAATTTTTACAAACATTGGGGTCCAAGAAATCTAATTTGGAAACTTTTATTCGCTATTAAAAAATAGCCGTTACGAAGTTTAGTCGATTGGACTCATCAGGGTCAATCGCCTGAACTTTGAATTTCAGCGAAATATCAAAGTCAAAATGGGGTCAGTCGCCTAGGTCAGTTGACTGGGCCTATTCTGTCTTCTGAAAATTAATTCAACATAAATGTCAGTCGCCTGATGAGAATGGGTCAGTCGCCTAGACAAATAAAAAATCATGCTTTATGTTTGTTTTAAAAACTTTTGTGAGCTTTTACTTGCCAGATTGTTTTGAGACTTTTGAAAATATTTTCTGGGGTTTTCAAAATTTGGACTCTAAGTCAATAATTAATCCTAATAAGCTTCAAGGCATCCATATTGACTTTTAATTGAAGTACTTACATAAGACTTTCTTAAGACTTAAAAACTTTCTAAACACGAAGTCTTCATGTATGTCTTTCTTTGAGTCCATCTCGTCTTGAGCTTCAATATTCTTTAAGCTTTCATAAGATTTGTCTTTCTTTGATTGTTTGAGCTTTCTTTTGATCACTTGTCTTTAGAATGTAGGCTCCCATAACACTTGTGATCACTTGATTTTGAACTCTAATACTTGACTCTTGAAACATCATCACTTTAACCAAAACATGTTAAATTCCCTTGATTTGTTATCATCAAAAAAAGATTCGTAAGTCTTGTTAAGCCAACACGGCCCTATAGCCTTCACCTCAGGTCTCAACCCTCATTGCCCAAAGGCAAGGGAGACGGGTACAACGGAGGATATGTTGTGATATTAGTATGGAAGAGATCAAGAGTTCCAATGGAGACTGAAGGCTAAGCCACCATGATCAGCATCACCAGTGCTAATTGCTCCTTTGCCACTGCTGGCAAGCTCTAGTGAGTATTTATTTTGATTAATTTAATTAGGGAGGAGCTGGAAAGAGATTGGACTGAATTGTATTGAAGGAATGGCAGATGATGAGTGTAAGTAGAGGCCAGGAAAAGTATTAATTGTTGGAAAAGATTGGAAGATGTATGCGGAAGTGGAAATTTTGAGTGGATATTCCAATTATAAAGGCACAGAAAGGCTTCATTTATTGCTTGGAGAGACGACTCAATGTTTGTGTAAGAAAGCAATACAACATACGGAAACCCAATGGATTTAAAGCTATTGCCAATTCAAAACCAAATAACTCCAAACAATTAATGCAAATTCATCAAACTTAACTCATCTATATATCACAATTTCCTTGAGGTTTCTAGCCACTAGTGAATTGTTGGCACCACCCACCACATAAAGTCAACTTAATGGAATTTATGGTGAGTTTTAGACTAGATAGAGAAAGAAGAAAAAGATTGATGAATTTTTAATTGATTTGAAGACTTTTGATCTTTCGAGCAAGGCTTTTAAATTTCTCAAACTCACATGCAAATATGTGTTTTGGGTCAAGTTTTTATTTGTCAATGCACATTGTTAAATTTTAATTTGACCAATTAGTAAATACCTAGCTCAAAGTGGCACACTACATCTTACATGAACCCTAGAATCCATCTTAACATATGCAGAAATATCTTGTGGATTATAGGGCGATGAGGAGTGATTATCGATTATTGATGCAAATTATTATGACTCGATGATAACATAGGCATACATCTTCGTCTTAGTTTAGGTCTCCTCAAATTTCAATCTTCATCCTACGCAAAGAGCTCAATTGCAACGGGCTGCTCTGACTCACTGCTGGTGAGTGTTGAATTAATTATTAATTCCCAAGACCTCCAACAATCCTTTTCGACACTAAGTAGCTATACATATTTTTAACGCTGTGCTTGTGAGATCTCCCTCTGTTGAGCTTGGTATTTGGTAAAGTTTCCAATTCTCAAAGCAGTCATGGCCAGAAGGCTGAAACACATAAATGGGTTGGGCTATTGGCTTATTGTGGCCCTAATTTAATTATCCCTCCATTTTCTTTATTCATGCACTAGGCATGGTGTCTTTACCACATGCCATATTTTTTTAAGAATCACGTGATGTACAAATATAGAAACCCATATTTGATATTTAGTACAGGAAAAGGTTTTAAATTGTAAATAAACTCATGTCAAGATTAATTTGAATTTACAACCTTTAAAAAATGTCTGAACATGCTAATGAAACTCTTCTTTTTTAAATTCTTGCATATTAATAGAGTAGATAATTTAGCTAAAACACAATGAAAGCTACAACAGTTATAAACATATAAAAATTTTCCTAATAAATTTTTTATGCATATAATTTGGAGCTCCCTAACCTTGATTTCCAGATCTGCCACTGCTTGTCTTGATCTTGTAGAACTACGGACCTTTATCGACTAACTCAGCATCGCTACAAGCAATAAGAGTTCCTGCAAATTTGACTTCATTTGGCTTGAATCCCTCCTTCTGGATCATATCAAAGAATTCCATAACCCCCTCTGCATAATCATTTGCCACAAATCCCACATAGAGTTGCATGTGACCAAGCTTCATGTGGATATTCTCAAAAAACTTAATAAGCCAACCCAATACATCCGGTTTGAGAAAACACATCAGTTAATGAGCCTCCACCCCCGACATCCGCATTGTGCCAAAACCATTCCAGCGCAAGCTCAAATTGACCTTTCTTGACAAGTCCACCAACCAAAATAGTGTAGGAAATAGTGTTTTTCTGCGGCATTTCAGCAAACAGCATGATTGCATCATCAACTCTCCCATTTCTCATATACTCATCAATCGTTGTGTTCCAAGAAACCGAATTCTTCACATGCATGTCATCAAACACGAATCGTGCGAGATTCATACGACCACACTTCAAGTGCAAGTCGATGAGGGCCATGCTCATCATGACATTGTTCGCAATCAAACCATGCACTGAAGCTCCAAGACAAACCGCTTCTGGTGGAAAATCAGAACAACCGAAAATATGAGTTAAAAATGTAACGTGATTGGTTTCAACCTCAACCATTCTCATTCGGACAAAGTCCGCTACAGCTTCGGACGACTGCCATTTCGGCGTTGCCGAGTCATGGAGGTGGTCCACGGGACAGTGGGGTCAATGGGTATTTTGGAATGTTTGAGGGAGTGACAGTGTTTTGTTTTAGTGCTGGGTAAGGGATGCCACTGAGGATAGGGAAGTTAGGTGGTTTGGATGTGGCCTTCGGTACGAGCGTTCGTGGCCTGCGGGACAAGCGTTCGTGGCTTGGATAGTTGGACGCGCCTGGTGCCTGCGCGGGAAGGCTTTTCTTTTCCAAAATACCGGAAAAACAGGGAAGTTAGCCAAACCGTCCCAAAACAACAATGGTTATAAGCCCAATGTGTCATGGGCAAACTATTTTCACACCTTTATAAAAGCATCATGTGGCACTAGTTAAAACGCTTTTACTTAACAAGTCATCCTATCATTTACCAATATTTATTAGCATTCAATCAAATAGTAGTGGAAGTAGTAAAAAGTTATGAAAGTAGTGGCAAGCAAGCATTAAATATTGAAGCAACGTAATTTATTAACAACACCTCCGTTGACATTGTGTGTTCAGCAAGAGAAACAAGTAAGCTAAACACATTGACAATAGCTAATAAGTTTTATAAGATTGATGAATACTCACCCTTTTCTAAAGAGCTTTATATGCAAATATCATCCTGACACTAGGAAACATCAAAGTGGCCGAGTCGTCATACTGCCTTATTTGGCATACAGAGAAACAGCTAGTAGAAAATAAACCTACACTTAGGCCTAGAAAAACGGGTCATAACCCATCGAGCCACCCGGACCCGCCCGTTTAAAATAGGTTCGGGTTTGAGAAAGTTAACCCATTTAACAATTGGGCGGGTCACGAGTCAACCAGTTTATAAACGAGTTAAGTGGGTTTGGGTGAGTCACCCGGTGGGTGACCCGTTAATTCGCTACTTCAGCCCTTCTCAGTTCAGCCCCCCTTCACGCCTCACGGTTCACAATCACACACACTTAAAAAGAAAAACCCTAAAGCTAAGTAAAGTTCCCGACTCCCTAACCCTAACCCGCGCCGCGCCTCTCTAGTCTCCACTCTCCAATCTCCTCGTCTAGGTCGTCTCTGACCTCTCGGCTCTCAACTCTCACTCTCTTTGTCTCTCAGATTGTCAATCCTCTCCAGCTCTCCTCTCCAGTCCGGCAGTCCTCAGTCTCCTTTCCTCTCCTCTGGTGACTAGTGCGCTGTTACGTGCCGGACTTGCCAATCATCGTCTCCTGCGAACGATCCTCCACACCTTGATCAGATCGAGTTGTCGTCTCCTCCAGGCACCACGGACCACTGCCACAAGCGTCAATCCCCCCCCCCAGCTCCACAGACCACTTCTCCATACCTCCAGCGTCCAGCTGCTCCACGGTAAGATTAAGCTCCCTCACAATCCACAAACGCAGAGGACCAGCCGACCAGAGGTGGAGCCGTGGAGGTAAGATATTTTAGTATTTTTATCTATTTTTTGTCATATTTCTAAACTTTATCTAAAAACTCAAAATGCATGCTTTAGAAATTAGAATGTTTACTTTGATATCCCTTTTCATTATATATTTTTGCACAATAGATTTCTCAATTTTTTCCATAGTTTATTTAGTGAAGTAAGTTAATGAGTGATGACTCTTATGACAGTAACGATGCATCCAAATTGAAGGACTCTACTTTTTCATGTGTTTGGGGCTTTGTCCACAATAGATCTTCAATCCTTAGTATAACATGCCTAATTTTTGTTTGATTTAGGTGTGTAATGGACTACTGTTGGCTATTGGTTTCATGGATTCGTGATGAATAAATAGTAGATAAATGTTTATTGTGTTTCCCCTACAAAAAATAAAAGAATAATTAGTTGTCTCTCTCTTTCACACACACAGACACATACACACATGCATACTGCTACTACTAGACTTCCCAATAATATTATCCTGATTCCATTTTTGTAGCAGCTTCCTTCCATGCATATATATTTATACAAAAAAACTAATGGTTTTTTAGTTAATAATTTTTATAAAATGCAGATTTGTGTTTGTTGTATAAAATTTTCATTATTTTCTTTATTTTACTATTTTCCTTAGTCTTAACAATTTTTCTTTGTTAGGGAATTAGTCTGGTGCGAAAGCCCAAGACACCCAACGTGTCCAAATATATTATTCTTTGTTTGGAAGAATACAAATTGCAAATAATGGACACCATATACTTGGATTTTGATGATGAGTAGTGTAATATTACTCCATCTTCATATAAATCTGAAAAGAACAATTCTTCTATCAATGATGGCACTAGCAAAAAGAGACAACGTAGAAAGACATCAACTGCTTAGGATGAATTCTATTTGTTACCTATAGATGTTGATGGAAAACAGAAGGCAAAATGTAAAAAATGTGGGGCTGAATATGTTGCTAATGCTTCAACCCATGGGATGGCAAATTTGAGACGCCACATTAATAGTTGTCCATTATGTGATAACTATGATGTGAAGCAGATGCATATGGATTATGAAACCAAACTTCATGCGAAAAAAATTAAGCAAGATGTTTATCATGAGAAGATGGCAATTGCCGTAATAAAACATTGCTATCCTTTTTCATGGGTTGAGCATGAAGGAAATCGAGATGTGCATAAATATCTTAATCCTGATGCTAAACCAATTGCTAGGAACACTGCTAAGGCCGATGTTTTGAAAATACATAAAAGGGAGAAGGAAAAACTTAAACTTACACTATAGAGTGTTTTTGGTAGAGTGTGTTTGACTTCTGATTGTTGGTCTTCTCTTATGACTGAAGGATATTTATGTATTACAGCTCATTTTGTGGATGAAAATTGGGTTTTGCATAGTAAGATCATTAACTTTTCTCAATGCCACCCCCACATTCTAGAGTTGCTTTGTCAGAAAAAACATTTAATGTATTGAAGGAATGGGGTATTGATAGGAAAATATTTTCCATCACATTGGATAATGCAACTGCTAATGATAGTATGCAAGATATTCTATCAAGTCAATTGTCTTTGCAAGCACCTTTAGTAAGTGGCGGTGAATATTTTCATGTAAGGTGTTGTGCTCATGTTTTGAATCTTATTGTTCAAGAAGGCTTAAAAGTGATTGAACGTGTTGTGTATAACATTAGAGAAAGTGTCAAGTACATTAAGGGTTAAGAAGGTAGAAAACTTAAGTTTGAAGAATGCATTAAACAAGTTGGTATACTTGCTTCAATATTTTTGCGCTTGGATGTACCAACTAGGTGGAATTCAACTTTCACGATGATAGAAAGTGCACTCATATATCGACAGGCTTTAATTCATTATGCTTTACTTGATGCAAATTACAAGTATTGTCCGTCAAATGAAGAGTGGAATAGAGCTGAGGTCACTTGCAATTTCTTGAAGCCATTTTACGACATGACAAAACTCTTCTCGGGTTCGGATTATCCTACATCTAATTTATATTTTTCAAATATATGAAAAATTCAATTGCATTTACTTGAAACAATGGAAAATCCAGACTGCATTGTTAATGGTATGGCTGCAAAAATGAAATAGAAGTTCGATAAATATTGGAAGTGTTATAGTGTCATTTTGGCATTTGCAATTGTTCTTGATCCTCGTTACAAGCTTCAATTTGTCAAATTTTGTTACTCAAAAATTGATTCCTCCACTTCTCGGCAAAAGCTAGATCTCCTTCATCAGAAGTTGTACTCTCTATTCCAAGATTATGCAAACAAATCAAAATCTTCTTTGGAATCTACTGCTCTATCTACTGGGGGTACTGGTGGTAGTGACAATCTCATTAGAGATGAGCTTTCGGTAACTTCATTTATATTTTTTAATTTTTCATTTCTTATTTTATACATTATTTTTAGCTGTTATATTTATATTGTTTTTTTTTCTATTCTAATATATGACAGGAATTTGAATTTTATGAAAGCCAATATTGTGCTACTACAGAAAAATCTCAATTAAATTTATATTTGGAAGAGCCCAGGCTAAATCGTGTGGAATATGCTGAAATGGATATATTGCGGTATTGGAAAGATAATTGATTTCGATATCCTGATTTATCTCTTATGGCGCATGATGTACTTACTATTCCTATCACAAGCGTTGCATCAGAATCTGCATTCAGCATTGGAGCCCAAGTTCTTAACAAATATCGAAGATCACTTTTGCTGGAAAATGCATAAGCATTGATAACAACTCGAAATTGGTTGTTTGGTTATGTAAGTATGCATTTTTCTTTTGAGTTTGCCAATATTATTTCAATAATTTCAATAATTACATTTTATTTACTTTCATATCCTTTGTCAATTGTTATTGTTTCTTATTTGTTATCTATTTATTTTTTCATTGCAGTGGATCCAAGTGAAGAAAGAGAAGAAGCTGAACAATTAGAAGTCAAATTTGAAAATCTTTTGATTAATGATTTGAGAGAAGCTTCTACAAACAATCAGGGCTAATTAAGTTTTTTTGTTGTGTTTTAAAAATTGTAATCTTGTGAATTTTTATGGAACTCATTTAAATTTGGTTTTGTTTCTAAATATTTAACTATTATATTTTTTAAGATTACGTTTTGATTGTGGGACTTGAATATTTGATTCATGTGTTATGCATAATGCATGAATTAAAAAAATATGAATGATGAATGAACTTATTAAATATTTTACATTTAGCTTTGTATGTAAATATTGTGGGACTCATTTAAATTTAGATTTATATATAAATATTTTATACATGTATTATGCAAATTTAATATTTTTAGAGGTGTTTGTTTTTCTTAATTTTACATTTTTTTAAAAATGTATTCATTAAAGGGATGTATTATTTTTTTACATTTTATGTTCTTTTTATTTAGAAATTAATAAATATAATGCAGTTTTTTTTTTTAAATGTCATTTTATATGAAAATTTAAAATAAAAAATTATATTTTTTTAAACGGGTGACCTGTTACCCGCCCGTTTATTAAACGAGCGGGTTAGGGTTGGCATGTGTGTGATCCGTTTAACATCGACTCGTTTATGACCCGGCCCATTAGTGACCCGACCAAACCCAGCCCGCCCGCCCGTTTTGCCAGGCCTACCTACACTAGCATTTACATTATGGAAATTCATCCCAAACACACAAGACAAGCAGTCATAGGCAAGCATAATGCCCTGAACAAACTAGGCTCGTGATGCTCCCCCACTTATGCGGTTGACGTCCTTGTAAACTTTGACGCTAGGTACACTTCAACTTTGTCCACGAATGGTTACATATCTTTCGTAGAAATCCAACTGATTTCTTAATCACCAAGGCCTTTCCACTTCACTAGGAACTCCTGCTTCTTCTTCCTTGAGGATATGAACTCTCTATTTGCAAGGATATCTTCAACTTCACGTCTGTTAGGTTGCACTTTCTTTGAATCAGCTCAGTTTGACTGAGTTTTGCTCAGATCGTTAGTGTTGACGTTGAATGGCTTCAGGCAGCTAACATGAAACACAGGATGCACTTTCATCCAAGTCAGAGGGTCAATTATGTAAGAGGCCTTCCCGACTTTGGCCAAGATGGGGACTAGTCTTTTATATTTGTGAAGTAGTCTCCTATCTCATCCTCGTAGTGACCTGGCCAATTCAAGATTGAGCTTAACAAGCACCAAGTCACCTATGTTGAAGTGCTGCAGTCTTCTCACTTGATCTGCCCACTTCTTCATCCGCTTATAAGATTTCTCCACATAGGCTCGGGCAATCTCTGCACTCTGTCTCCATTCTCTGGCGAAGATGTACACCGTGGGATTTTTTCCTTTGTACGGCTCATCCACTGTGTGAGGTAACAGTGGCTGCTGGCCTGTAACAAGTTCAAAAGGGCTCCTACTAGTTATTGATATTTTTTGGATGTTGAAACAGAACTAAGCCACATCAAGTAGTTGCACCCAATTCTTATGGTTGGCATTGACGAAGTGGTGCAAGTACTCTTCTAGTAGCCCATTGAATCTCTCCGTTTGTCCATCTATCTGTGGGTGATAACTCGAAGAGATTTCAAGCTATAAGCCAAGGATTCTAAAAAGTTCTATCGAGAAGTTGCCAGTGAATCTTGAGTCTCGGTCACTAACAATGTCTTAGGGAATACCCCAATTTTTCACAATATTTGTGAAAAACAACTGTCTTGTGTCCTCTTCTAAATAGTACTTTGGTGCGACTATGAATGTACCATACTTTGAAAACTTGTCTATAACAACAAGTATAGACCCTGCATCTCCCATTCTGGGCAGGTTGGTGATGAAGTATAGTGAGACACTCTCCCACTGTTTGGATAGTATTGGTAGGAGCTCCAACAGCCCTATAATCTTTCTCAGCTCCACCTTGTTTTGTTGAAAAGTGAGATAAGTTCGGGTATAGTCAACCACATTATCACCCATGTGCGGCCAAAAGTACCACTGCTTCAGTAAGGACAAAGTGTGCTACCATTTTGGATGTCCGGGCCACATGGTATCATGGCACTCTCTCAACAGTGTCTTCCTTAAATCACCAGCTCATGGCACAAAGATCTTACTACCATGGGTTATCAGCAATCCATCTTCCATCCAGAATTGAAGTGTTTTCCCCTCTTCGGTAAGCTTTATTAGGTTCTGAACAACTGGATCTTTGGTTAAGTTCTTTTTTATACGCTCCTGCATCGTCGTGGTAACAGCACTCACAAGCAAGTGTGCTACCATCTGCAAGACAGCTAGCTTGGCCTTCCTACTCAGTGCATCCACAACTTGGTTCAAATGCCCTTCCTTGTGCTCAAAGAAGGTGTTAGCCTTAGGCGCTATGTGAGCTTAATTGCACTGTTTTGATGATAACAACCCATTAGTGGTTCTAGGTAATCTTATCTTTGCATATCAAGCCATGATTAGTATAAATACAAATGCAAAGATTAAGTAAATTAGTAATAGGTTAGACATTATCAAAAAAGGGGAGAATGTTAGCCTTAATGGCTACACCATCATTATTTAATGTGTTTTGATGATATTAACCTATATGTTGTTCCTAGTATTTTCCTATCTTTGTAGATCTTATTTAGTACAGGTACAAAGTGTCGGATACACGGAAGTACTAAATTAGAAGCAAAGATCGAACTGAGTAGACATCATATAGGAAAGATCGAAAGGACGCTAACTCAGAAGCACCAAAGCACATCCAAAAGTTTTTATTGTGTATAAATTAATTGTAATAAGGGTTGTGTGAGTGAGTGCGTATTGTAACTCTTGCGGTGTGTGTCTTGCATGATTTCTGAGTAAGAGTTGAGCCATTGCATAAGCATACTAGGACACATGAGCATATAGGATCTGCACAAAAGTAACAAACTCACAATTCATAGTTTTCTAAGTTAAAACAATAGTTTGTCAAATGAATCCTAAAACTCCAATATGTTTTCAAAGGGACAAGTTTTTAACATCCTAGTTTTAGGAACATTTTTATACTTAGTCCCGATTGTGTTAAAACAAGTTTTATGTCCTAAAGGTTCAAAGAAAGTCAAGTATATTTATAAAAGGGCATACTAAGCATATAAGATATCAAAATGGGTTTTCAAAGGTGTTTTATTAATTAAGATATCTTATATTCAAAAGGAAACTCATTTGGACAAGTTTTAATCTTCATTAGACTTAATATATTTCATATAATTTTTTCCAAGAATGTTTTGAGTCATTAAAATACTTTTTGACAAGGAAAAACAAAACAATCATCGCTACCATAGTGCAACCTTGAGTCCTGAATACCTTACGGTATTTTGAGCATAACTTTTTCTAAAAAAGTCCAAATGGGACGATCTTAGTGTCCCTGGAAAGCTAAGACAAAATTACATAACTTTTGTTTTGATGAATTTTTCTGATTCAGGGACCTTATTATTGAACACAGGGAATTCGTCGACGAGTCCAACGGGTAGAATGACGCTAACAGGCAGAAAACGGCTAGTTTGCCAAATAAAATATATTTTCTTCCCCTAAACAGCTAGTTAATGGATCATAAGGCTCTTGGGCTATAAATACAAGTTATTAAACTTGTATTAACATGGTTTTGAAGGTCTTTGATCATTGTTAGTAAAAAACATCATTTTATACAAAACCTGCCACATTGCATATTAGTTCTTCATTACATGTGCTCATTCTCTCTTACTCACTTATTGTGTTTGATTCAATTCTTGAGATAATAGTGTGAGATTTGAGTTGTAAATCATATTTTCTCATTGTAAGGAGCATTCTTTGTAATCTTCCATCTTCGTGTGAAAGGTTCTTTGTGAACCGAATCAGTAAAGGCTCTTTGTGAGGCGGTAGGGATTTGTTCCCAAATTTGTAAGGCTTGTTCCGCTATGGAAGGAGCGATTATAGTGGATTGTGGAATCCTTGGTTTGATTCTAAGGCATGTACGCCGAATCACGTAAAAATACCGATGTTGTTCTTTCTCACCCTTACACTCTTTATTTTATATCTTGTGCATGATTTATATTTATATTGCGATATAATTTCTTGTATATTGCCAAGAGTTTTTATTTTGTAGAAAAATACGTCTTCCGTGAAAAAAGTCTATTGACCCCCCACCTCTAGACCGTGAAAAAAGTCTATTGACCCCCCACCTCTAGACTATATACTCCCGAGTTGGGACAACCAACAAGTGGTATCAGAGCCAAATGCTTGCATTTAATGGTGTAAAATCCAGAGCGTAAAGATCAAATGGCATATTTGGTGAGTACCTCCTCACATGGACAATCCGTGGCAAGACCGTCATTGTTCAACGGTTCAAACTACCCAGCTTAGAAAAACCGAATGACCATCTTCATCCAAGCACACAATCTCAAAATGTGGCGTGTCATCAGAGGGAAATTACGAATTCAAAAATACCAAGGGTGAACCAAAAAAACTCGAGGAGACGTCAGACACCGAAATAAGGTTAGTTGAGCTTAACTTTCAAACCAACAATTTTCTTTATTGTGCTTTAAGTGATAATGAATACAATCGTGTTTATGGTTGTGATACCGGTAAAGAAATATGGAAAAAACTTGAAGTCACATATGAAGGTACTTCACAAGTTAAGAAGTCCAAAATTTACATGTTAGTCAGTGAATATGAGATGTTTAAAATGGATGAGGGATAATCCATCGCATCCATGTTCACTCGGTTCACACACATCATAAATGAATTAAAAGCACTCGGTATAACTTATTCTATGGAGGATAATGTTCAAAAAGTTTTACGATCTTTACCCTAATCATGGCATGCTAAATCCACCGCCATTGAGGAGGCAAAGGATTTAACCAAAGTCACACTTGATGAGCTTATTGGATCACTTATGACTTATGAACTTAATAAAAATACGACTTTGGATCCTAAAAGACCTAGGAAGGATAAGTGTGTTGTTCTTAAATCATCTAGTCCAAAATTCAAAGAAATGCTAGAAAATGATGAGGATAGTAAGGATGATATGGAATCACTCATAAAAGCCTTTATAAAATTCCTTGAAGAAAAACAACACTTTAGGAAAGAAGAAATAAGCAAAAATGAGAAAAAAGCACATCCATGCTTAATGGCTAACAAACAAGAAGATGAAGTAATTAGTTCGGATGAGGAGGATTATGCACCTTCTTATGATGAAGTAATAGAAAATTGTGCTAAATTATATGATGAATTAGTTTTAGGAAAAAGAATGAGAAAAAATATGGAGAAAGAACTTGCTTTGTCAAAACATAGGGAATCCTCATTGATAGAAGAAAATAATTCTTTTAAAAAGAAGAATGAGGAAATTGTTTTAAATTCTCAAAAGGAGCAAGTAAAGATAGAAAACTTGGAGGAAAAATTGTCAAAATACAAAGGAAAAGAACCTTATCTTTGTTCCTCCTTGCAATATGAAAATGTTTCCCTTAGAAAAGAAAATGAGGAGCTTAATGAAAAAGCTCAAAAAGACCATAAAATTTTTCAAGAGCAAGTTGAAAATTTGAAAAATCAAATTGAAAATATTATGAAAGAAAAGACTCTCTTGAAAAAGATAAAGAAAGATCATAGCAAAACCATTAAAGGAAAAGAAAACTCCAAAGCATTTTTGGGAGTTACGAAAAATAATTTTTACAAAAATAATTTTAAACCACATGGTCATGCCTCAACAAACAAAAATAATACAAATAAGTCAAGACCCTCACATGAAAATAAAATTTGTTTATATTGTGAAAGAAATGGTCACATAAGATATTTTTGCTTTTATAGTAAGAAATAGAGGCAAACAAAAGAAGTTAGAACGGGTAGTGAAGAAAAACTCATTGGCACCCAAGGAAGAATGAGTACCCAAAGGAAACACGTGATCTTTGAATTCTTGTTTCCTTAGAACCTAGGATTAGGAATTAGTTTTAGGTAGACTTTACTTTACCTAGGTAAAAAGAATTTGATGACTAAAATGTGCTTAAAGGATAAAATCTCAATTAATGTATTCTAAATTCTTAAATTACTTTTTTGGGAATTTTTGATGATCAAGCCAATGTTGATGAATGAAAATACTAAAACCAATATGATTTCTTGAAATGTATTCATCTTGAAAATTGGTTTATTTCCTTTTATTGGCTATTATTTATGGTATGAAATAGCTTTTTTTTTTTTTTAAAGAAGGGCGGTACCTCCATTTATTTATTGATAAACCCTCACTTTTGGTGAAAGAATACCGTGGTTACAAGATATTTAAAGGGAGGGACAAAAGACAAACCTTTAAAGGCTTCCCAAATAAGAACACCAACATCCAACCAAAATAAGATTACAAAACCAATTAAATCAAAACAAAACAAGGACCTACAAACCAAATATCACGCAACAAAACAAACAAAAGAAAAATAACATAAAGTATATACCAAAACCAACAGGAAATCAGCTAAACATACCTCAAATAAGCCGTACCCATCTTCTCTAATTTATATAACCCATTGATAACTCTAAGAAATTGACTACTATTTGTAAACAACCTATTCCTCCCCCTAGCACCTTGACGAGCCAAGGCATCTGCCACTTTATTTCCTTCTCTATACCAATGCTCTATCGAAAAGTTTACTTCCTCCAATAAACCAATCAGCTGCTCCCAAAAATCCCATAAATACCATAATGAGCACCTCCTTGTTCTTATCCAATTTACAACAATCTTCGAATCACATTCAATATCAATACTAGTATGGCCCAAATGTTTGTAAATCTCTATTCCCTCTAACACAACTCTCAATTCAGTTTCATTATTTGAACAAGAACCAAAATATTTTGAAAAACCAAACACAAAAGTACCCGTATGGTCTCTAAGGATGCCACCACCACCCGCCTGCCCTAAGTTCCCCAAACTGCTTCCGTCCAAAGTTAGATTCAACCTCCCTTGCCCCGGTTTTAGCCATCTCACACATTGCATAGTTTTACTTCTTTTATTCACAGTTTGTACTTCCAAATTCTGCAATATCTGAAAATCAGCATCCTTTAACTGAGTCAATCGTGTCATGTTCCTGCTCAAAACCCCCACCCAATACTTAATGGACAATCACACATTTGAACTATTCTCCAATTTCCCCTCTATTCTAGCTAAACATCTCCTTCTCCACAGCCTCCAAACTATTAAACAAGGAATCAAACCCATCAATGATCCCAATTGAGAAAATCTGGAAGTCCTATTAAACCACATTTGGACTCTTTCTTTCCAACTTTGTTGTATAAGGAAAGGAACACCAACCTCCACTGAAACCTTCCTCCAAACCTCAGTAGCAAAGTCTCCCCTATTTAACACATGCTCTATATCTTCTGGCGGCCTCATCTCACAACAATTACATGCCAAAGCCAGCAAAAACCCCACCCTTCTCACCTTTTCATCAACACTTAAACACCCAAAATTGGCCTTCCACATGCAGATAGCAATTTTCTTTGGTAACCATTTATTCCAAACCCATTTTTCCCACACAAACTTTGGAGCCCTAACTCTGATAACATCTCAAGCGGACTTTGTATTAAAACAACCATCCTTTTCTAGGAGCCAAAGCAGTATGTCCGAAGAGTTTCTAAGATTTCCCACCTTTTCCATCACTTCTTTCGCTTTATTAAACCCTAGAATTCTCTGCAAATTTTCCACATCCCATGCATTATTGATAACCAAGTCTTTTAATTTAATATGAGAATGTGCACCATCTGGACACTCTGCAACCAAAGGTCTAGAATCTAGAAACTTATCATACCATAAATTTATATCTCCTTCTCTAACCTTCCACTTAGATTTAGTTAAAAGTTTAGGCATACCCTGCAGAACTTTCCTCCAAAAGGAAGAATCCGATCCATGAGGTCTGCAAAGAGCAATGTGTCCTCCCTTCACATATTTAGCTCTAAAAAATCTAGCCCATAAAGAATTTTGAGTTAATAAATGCCAACCAAACTTCATGAACAAAGACCATTGCATTTCCTAAATGTCCCTAACTCCTATGCCCCCCCTCCTCTACAGGAACACACAATTTCTTCCAAGCCCTCCATTTCATTTTTTCTTTTCCATCTTTAAAATCCCAGAAAAATGAAGCAAACATACCTTGTATCTTTTTTAACACCAGTTTTGGGACATTTAGAACAGCTAACAAATGCAATGACATACTCAACAACACATGTCTCAACAAAATAAGACAACCTCCTTGAGACAACAGTCTACCTTTCCATCCCTCAACTCTCTTACTTATTTTTTGAATTAAAGGATCAAAATGACAGCCCTTCAATTTGCCATCCACTATTGGCACACCAAATACGTAAAAGGAAATTTACCCTCACTATAACCAGTTTCTTGAAGAATTTCTCCTTTCCTCAGAACACCCAACTTCTTTGAGAAAAAAATAGCTAATTTATCTTTATTCACCCTTTGGCCAGTCCAACTTTCATACTCCTTGATCACCTCCATTATCTGTCTAACAGATTTTTTTCTAGCATTAGCAAATATAACAACATCATCCGCGTACATTAAATGTGATATAGTAGGTGCACCACACGATTGTGCAAACGGTAAAATCCTCTTCTCAGACATCCTTTTTTGAACTAATTTAGAAAAAACTTCTTCCATGATGATGAAAATATACGGCAACAGCGAATCCCCTTGCCCCTTTTTGACTTGAAGAAACCTCTATACGTGTCATGCATCATGACATAAAACCAAGGAGTAGAAATACAATTATGAATAAACTTACAAAACCAATCTGGAAAACCAAAAGCATGGAAAATATGATCCACCACCTGCCACTCCACTCGATCATACGCTTTGCCCATATCAAGCTTTAGCATTATATTACCTCCTCTCACCGACTTATGTAATAATTTTGTCATCTCTTGAGCAAGCGTTATATTTTCAAAAATACTTCTCCCTTTCAAAAAAGCACATTGTTCTAAAGATATTAAATCACCCATCACCAACAAAAACTTACCAACAAGGATTTTGGAGAAAACTTTATAGATTACATTACAAAGGCTTATCGGGCGAAATTTATCAAACGATTGAGGATCCTTTACTTTAGGAATAAGCACTATGTAAGAGGAACAAAAAAACCGAGGCAACATATCACCTCTGAAGAATTCTCTTACCGCATCCATCACATCATTTTTAATAATCCTCCAACAGGTACTATAGAAAGAAGACCCAAACCCATCCGGTCCCTGGCTAATTCATGAAAATAGAATAAATAACTTCATAAACCTCCTCATTAGTCGGTCATTCCCTCAACCGACCTATAGCCTCCTCAGAAACCACCGGATGGATAAGACCATTTAGATTTGACCTTTGCACAAGACTATTTTTCCTCAAGAATTGCTCAAAATAATTTACAACTTCATCGTGGACCATCTACATATTTTCCAACATTGAACCATCAGTGAGCACCATTGAATTAACACAAGAGTTATGCCTTTTTTTCGTAATCACAGCATGAAAAAACTTGGATTCTAATCACCATCAATCAACCATTTCAATTTTGCTTGCTGAGCCAACCTAGCCTCTTCCCTTTTATACCAAACCTCCAATTCAGCTTTAGATACAAGGAACTCTTCTTCAACTGATTCCGAGTACTCTGTCTGTAGTAAATTCTTATATTTTTCCACCCTTTCCTCCAACTCTTGAATAAAACCACCAACACGCCCAAAAGTCTGTTTATTCCACACCCTAAGTCTTTGTTTTAACCTTTTCAATTTACCTGCCAATTTACACAATCCTAAATCTGCCACAATGTGTTCTTTCCAAGATGATTCAACCATTTCCAAAAAATCCCCATGCAACGTCCACATGTTTTGGAACCTAAAAGGCGTTGGGCCATACCTCTCCATATTCGCACACAGTTGTAAAATGATAGGAGAATGATCTGAAGTATTTCTTTTCAACAAAGATGTCTTAGCTTCACTATATTTTATAGAAAAAACATTATTAATCAGTACCCTGTCCAGTTTCGCCCAGCTTCTCATCAAACCTTGTTGGTCGTTACACCATGAAAATTGACTTCCTTCGAAGTTGAGGTCCAATAAACCACATCTATTAATACAACCATTGAATTCAGTCATAGACGAACCCAAGCGAGGTCTACCTCCAACCCTTTCCTCATCTGACCGAATTACATTAAAATCCCCCATAACAACCCAAGCCACATCAAAACTTGACAGCCCCTGAAGCTATTCCCATAACTCTCTTCTCTCAATATGATAACATTTGGCATAAACAAAAGTAAGAAGCAAGGGGCCTCTATCCTCTATTAACAAAACTATCACATATTGATTAAAGGCACCCACCCAATCCACTTGAACATCCTCTTTCCAGAACAGCCAAATCTTCCCACCTTCCTCTACATTAGAGAAAAATTTAGCAAATTGCAAATACACTGCCCACCTTCTTATCTTTTCTATATCTTGTAAAGGTTTTGAAACTGCCAAAATCGAAACTTTCTGATCTTTCGCAATTTGTTTCAATCTTCTCTTCGATGTACCCAACCCTCTTAAATTCCAAAACATAATTTTTTCCATCATAAGTTCAACTTTTGAGGCACTGCCTTAGCCCTCTTAGACTTTCTTACTTGACCATCATCTTTATATCTTCCTTCCGACTCACCCATTGTCACATTACCTGGATCAGAATGATATTCTTTTTGAGTATCAATGCAAACCTCCATATCTCCCTCAGACAACACATCATAATTCTCCCTACACCCGACACCCTCCACATCACTCTCTCTCTCATCCACCTCCTCCACCAAAATCACCTCCCCATCCTTGTCCTTTTCAACTTTTCCCCTCTCTCCTTCATCAGCAACTCTGATTTGGTGGGCAGACCTTGAGCAACCTCCCAGTTCTACCTGCACCCCTACCACCTCTGACTTTTGGTCTTAACAATGATTGACTTTCTCTCCACTCTTTTTCTCTACCAAATTAACTTCATCCACTTTTTGAGTGCCCACATTATTAACCTCATTCACAATTTCTTTATTTTTCTCAATCTCCTTCGATAGCCCACTCACGTTTCCATCCTTCTTCTCCGCCATCCTCTGAACCTGAATCTTCAAAACAAGACCTTCCTCTTCAACTATCATATTCTCTTTTCTACCCATTTCTTTCCAAACCCTCTCATCTCCCTTCTTCCTCATACCTACCTTTCTTTTATCCTTAGGCTTAACTCCAAATCGGCATACTACTTCAGTGTGACCTTGTCCACAACATTTATTACAATAGAAACCTCTTTTCTTATATATTACCCTTTGCCAATTCTGCTTTTGTCCTACCACCAACGGAAAACCCTCCACAGGACCTTTCTGTAAGTCCACCTCAACACATAATCTCACAACAGTGGCTCATGTTCTATATAATGTGGCATTATCTGTCCCTAGGAATCTACCAAACCTAGTGGTCAAACTTTGCAAATAGTCCATTCTATATAAATGTAATGGCAAACCTGGTAGGAAAATCCACTGAGGTGCGATCGATGGCTCCTTGTTTACATCAAAATTCATAAACCAGTTAAAAAGCCGAAATTGGCACCCTGCCACCCATCTTCCTTCTCGTGCCCATGCATGAATGTAATCATTTTCATTTACCAAATTCAATAGAACATGGTAGTTGTCCATAAAACTTATCATTGGGATTTCAGAGAGACCCTAGGATTGGATAATATGCCTCTGAAGGACATCAATAAACGGCCTTGCAGAAAGAAATTTAAGAACCAACGCAAACTTCAGATCCTCAGCAGCCTTTTCCATCTCCACATCTGAGAAAACAAAATAACAAATAAACAATAATAAATAAAAAAAAACCAAACCTGCGGTAGACCTACGTCTTTCGTCACCGTATGTCATCGACGCAAGTTCGCCATCCCCACTTCATCGTTGTCGCCGTCTTAGATTACCTCAGCCTAGAAGCCTCTACTGCTCTCCGAAGAGTACCTCTGCCACTACAACTTGCGGTGGAGTGCTGAGGCGGTTGAAGCAACGGAGATGGCAGCACTCCTCCTCTGGCCGCCAACAACACCAAAAAAACCCCCCACGCCGTCATGGGCGACAGAGTCTCGCCGAAGTCCAGGGGCAGAGCTCCAAATGCCATTGTCGTGGGTCGCGACGGCGATAAGAGATACACAGTAACCTCAAGGGTAGAAAGAGAGTCAAAGAGGACCCCCAAACGCCATTTGGGCGACAGCTCCAACGTGTGCAGTCGAAGACGACAAAAACTCTCCATCATCGTTCGCAACGATGGCAAGAAACAGCACCTTGCGGCTCGTCGTCTTCCTCGTCATGAAACTCCCAACTCTGTCATCGTTCTCGACGTCGGTTAGAGACAACACCTCGCAGCGACAGTGATGCTCCGTCGACGTTCTCGTAGCAATGACGTCGGAGAAAGGACACCCAACAACCGAACGGCTAATGCCATCGTCACAAAACATCGCTCTAGGCCATCGTCGTCTTCCTTGCGACGCGGCTAGGGTTTCACCAGAGCAGCTTTTCAAAACAATTCACATGAGAAAAACAGCTTTAGTTTAGATATCTAAAACATAACATCCTTAAAAATTGAATTTTAGTAAAAATAATCATAACAACAAGTGGTATTATAAAATGAAGCATTTATTTGTAACATCTTATGTTTGAAGAATACTTTCCCATTAGTGGCAAATTAGGATAACATGTCTCCTATTTTCTAAAGAGCATTATCAAATAAAGCCAAGTTTACATCTACATGCTCTTTGCTAAGTTGTTAGGACATATTTACCATGCTTAAATTACAAGCATAAATATTTTGTGCTTATTTTGAAAATGTCCATTTTTGAAAGATTGATTCAACATTAAGTGGTAATAAACCTTAGAAATCATCATTCATGAGTAAGTAAGGAAGCCAATCTGGGCATTTCACATGTTATAGTTTAGCACCAACAATCGGTTTATGTGTTTATCACATACTCACCTTACCACCATGAAAACTTATGTTAAGGGGGGAAAATAATTTTTAACTCAAATGAATTGCATCTCTTTTTTTTATGATGATCAAAGGGGGAGAAGATTTTTGGTGTCATATATGTTAGGAATAAGATGTTTGAGGTTATGTGTGGGGGTGAAGGCTTTATCTTAAATGGACTATTTTATGGTATGCATGTTTATAGATCTAGTAGATATGAAAAATATAGCTAAATATTTTTACACCTTATATGCATAAAGTAAGGGAAACATATGCATAAATTAAAGGGGAGATTTAAATTTCACCCTATAGGAGAACACCAATGGTTTGCCATCATCAAAAAGGGGAGAATGTTAGCCTTAGAGGCTATGTGAGCTTAACAACACTGTTTTGATGATAACAACCCATTAGTGGTTCTAGGTAATCTTATCTTTGCATATCAAGTCATGATTAGTATAAATACAAATGCAAAGATTAAGTAAATTAGTAATAGGTTAGACATTATCAAAAAGGGGGAGAATGTCAGCCTTAGTGGCTACACCATCATTATTTAATGTGTTTGATGATATTAACCTATATGTTGTTCCTAGTGTTTTCCTATTTTTGCAGATCTTATTTAGTACAGGTACAAAGTGTCAGATACATGGAAGTACCAAATCAAAAGCAAATATTGGACTGAGTAGACATCAAATAGGAAAGATCGGAAGGACGTTGACTCGGAAGCAACAAAGCACATCCTAAAGTTTTTATTGTGTATAAATTAATTGTAATAAGGGTTGTGTGAGTGAGTGCGTATTGTAACTTTTGCGGTGTGTGTTTTGCATGATTTCTGAGTAAGAGTTGAGTCATTGCATAAGCATACTAGGACACATGAGCATATAGGATCTACACAAAAGTAACAAACTCACAATTCATAGTTTTCTAAGTTAAAACAAGATTTTGTCAAATGAATCCTAAAACTCCAATATGTTTTCAAAGGGACAAGTTTTTAACATCCTAGTTTTCAGAACATTTTATACTTAGTCCCGATTGTGTTAAAACAAGTTTTATGTCCTAAAGGTTCAAAGAAAGTCAAGTATATTTATAAAAGGACATACTAAGCTTATAAGATATCAAAATGGGTTTTCAAACGTATTTTATTAATTAAGATATCTTTTATTCAAAAGGAAACTCATTTGGACAAGTTTTAATCTTCATTAGACTTAATATATTTCATATACTTTTTTCCAAGAATGTTTTGAGTCATTAAAACACTTTTTGACAAGGAAAAACAAAGCAATCGTCACAATAGTAGTGCAGTCTTGAGTCCTGAACACCTTATGGTATTTTGAGCATACCTTTTTGTAGAAAATTTCAAATGAGACAATCTTGGTGTCCCTGCAAAGCTAAGACAAAATTCCACAACTTTCATTTAGATGAATTTTTCTGATTCAAGGACCTCATTGATGAACACAGGGGATTTTTCGACGAATCCAACGGGAAGAATGACGCTAACGGGCAGAAAACGGCTAATTTGCCAAATAAAATATCTTTTCTCCCCCCCAACGGCTAGTTAACGACTCCTAAGGCTCTTGGACTATAAATACAAGCTATTATACTTGTATTAACATGGTTTTGAAGGTCTTTGATCATTGTTAGTAAAAAACATCATTTTGTACAAAACCTACCACATTGCATATTAGTTCTTCATTACATGTGCTCATTCTCTCTTACTCACTTATTGTATTTGATTCAATTCTTGAGAGAATAGTGTGAGGTTTGAGTTTTAAATCATATTTTCTCATTGTAAGGAGCATTCTGTGTAATCTTCCATCTTCGTGTGAAAGGTTCTTTGTAAACCATGTTGTAAGGTTCTTTGTGGACTGAATCGG
Organism: Malania oleifera; assembly: GCF_029873635.1. Classification (NCBI taxonomy): domain Eukaryota; kingdom Viridiplantae; phylum Streptophyta; class Magnoliopsida; order Santalales; family Ximeniaceae; genus Malania; species Malania oleifera. The sequence continues at coordinate 121,998,541 of NC_080418.1, read as the reverse complement.
TAAAGGCTCTTTGTGAGCGGTAGGGATTTGTTCCCAAATTTGTAAGGCTTGCTCCACTGTGGAAGGAGCGATTATAGTGGATTGTGGAATCCTTGGTTTGGTGCTAAGGCGTGGACATAGGCTTGGTGCCGAACCATGTAAAAATACCGGTGTTGTTCTTTCTCTCCCTTACACTCTTTATTTTATATCTTGTGCATGATTTATATTTATATTGCGATATAATTTCTTGTATCTTGTCAAGAGTTTTTATTTTGTATAAAAATACGTATTCTGCGAAAAAATTCTAGTCACCCCCCCTCTAGACTATATACTCCTAGACTAGGACAACCAACAGAAGGAATCAAATTATACCAAGAATTCCTGCCACCGGCCTTGCTTGGGTGTTAACTTCGGTTGTGTGAAGAAATGGCTAACTCCTGAGTTATCTAGTTTTCACCACAAACCCTGACCTAAGTAAGTAATGCCTCCACACGTGGAGACAGTGTATCACCACTAGCATCTCCTTCTCTTAAGTTGTGTGCTTCCGCTTTGCTTCACTAAACTTATGGCTCTCGTACGCAATAGGATGTCCCTCCTATAACAAGACTCCTCCAAAGGCGAATTCTGATGCATATGTCTATACCTCGAAGGGTAGCATGACATCCGGAAGAGTAAGTACTGAATCTCTTATAATGGCATCCTTCAAGTTATCAAAGGCGCCCTAGCACTTCTCTTTCTAGTTCTACCTATGACCCTTCTTCAGTGGTTCTGTCATATAGGAGCCATTCTCCGCAAATATCCCTTTACAAACTTCCTATAGTAGTTGGCAAGGCGAAGATAGGAATGCAACTCCCACACTGTCATTGGGATCTTCCATTGTTGAATCGCCTTTACCTTCTCCATATCCATCATGATATAACCTTGCTTGATCACATGACCAAGGAATTTGATGCTCTGCTGAGCGAAAGAGCACTTCTCTTTCTTTACGTATAGTCTCTTATCCCTCAGCCTGCTAAACATCTTCCATAGATGCTCTTCATATTCCTCTAGAGTGAAACTGTAGACAACAATATCATCCAGGTACACCATGACAAACTTATCAAGGTACTTATGAAATACCTAGTTCTTCAAGGTACACAATGTCGCAGGCGCATTAGTTAACCCGAACGGCATCACTAAGAACTCATACGCCCTATACCGCGTCACACAAGTAGTCTTTGACTCATCTCCATTAGCAATCCTTACCTAATAGTAGCTTGGCCTTAAGTTAAGTTTAGTGAAGTACTTGGCATGACTCAACTGATCCAACAAATAAGCAATTAATGGAATAGGATACTTGTTGCGCACTGTCACTTTGTTGAGTGCATGGTAGTCTACACACATCTGCATGCTCCCATCATGTTTCTTCTAAAACAACATCGGTGCTCTAAACGGTGCTTTGGAAGGGCGAACATATCTCGCTTCCAACAACTTATCAAGTTGCTTCCTCAACTCTACTAGCTTTGGAGGAGCCATCCAATATGGCCCTTTAGCAAGTGGTTTCACTCTTGGAAACAACTCGATCTCATGCTCCACGTCCCGAAGTGAAGGCAATTTGTGATGCTACTTATCTGGCATCATCTCATTGTACTCATCCAACACCGCTTAGATAGTTGTAGGCACCAGATCTTGGCCTACTTCTTCATTTACCACCATTGTGGCTAGATATGTTTGCTAGCCCTTTCTCAATCCTTTTTAAGTTGCATGGCTAAAAGGAACATCCCATCGTCTCTTTTCATTAATACGACTTGCACCATGCACGGGTGATCTCCCATCAGACATAAGGAACCAACCGAATGCATCATCACTACCTTCGTCCCCTTAGGAATTTCATTCCCAAAATGACTGGGAAGTTATCCAATGGCACTGCTGTGAAATTCGCATGACCTTCCTACTGCCCAAGCTTCACAATCACTTGCTTGGCTACTCCCAGAGTAGGCTAGGCTATGGAATTTACCGCTTTCATGCATCATGTATCCTTCTCCAAGGATAAGTTGACTCTCCATGCTTCCAATTGCAAAAAAAAAATTATGAGTAGCCCTGGTATCCACCATAGTGCGGGTAACTCTTCCCATTGATCCTCAAGTCCACAAACATCAGTCATTTTGCTCATGTAACTTTCAATGCTTTTGTTTGCTTTTCGAATGCGCTCACCTGCCACATTGCATGCATCCTTGGGGTGCCATCCTCTTCCCCATTGATTCTCACTATCTATCTCGAAGTGGAAGCTTGTAAGGCAATGAGTGTTGCTTTACGAGGGCACTCAAAAACTATATAAGGGCCTCGATACAAGTAACATGAAATTTTACCCTTTCCATTAGGCGTGTTAAATCCTTGAGAAGACGAAGCTTCCTTTGAGGTTAGCACTTTATAGTCATCTCCCCCACTTTTGGATTTTCCCTTCTTGAAAGACTTTCCAATATTTCCCCCTCCGCCTAACTCTTTGGATGAAGCAGGGTTATCACTAGCATAGTCAATCAAGTGTTCTACACCAGCTTGTGTAGTAGACATGTCTTGAACTTTTTGCCTATGAAGTTCAGTTCTTGCCCACGACTTTAACTCCTCAAGAAAATAGAACAACTTATCCTTCTCCGACAAGTCCTTGATATTCAACATCAAAGCAAAAAAATATTTCACGTATTCCCTAATTGACCCAATATACTTGAGGTCTCTCAGCTTTTTCCTAACATTATACTCAACGTTCTCAGGAAAGAATTGGGCCTTGAGTTCTCTCTTCAAGTCTAGCCAACTATCCACTACATAACTTCCATTTTCAATTTCATTGTACTTGGTACGCCACCATAGTTTGACGTCACCAAGTACATGGTTGCAGTATCCACTTTCACCTATTCTAAGGCTATCCTAACAGTGTGAAAATACTGCTCCATATCAAACAAGAAGTTCTCCAACTCTTTGGCATCACGAGCACCCCCATATGTCTTGGGTTCTAGTATCTTGGTTTTGCTAACTCATGGAGTGTTCGAGTTCCCCATAGTAAGAACCATCAGATTCATCTTCGCATCCAAATTAGCCATCCGAGATTGCAAAGTTTCCATAGTGTGGTGAAAGTCCTCTAACATTTCACTTATCAAACTTGCTTGATGCTTTTGTGATTCTATCACCTCATAAACAAAAGTCCCCCCAATTGGGCCATCTCGTTGGCCACATTGTTGTCTGTTGTCTTAGCCTGTGCTTCCAGCATGCTGATTCTCTTAGCATTGTTTGGTTGGTCACTTACCAAAGCTTTCCAAATCCTACAACGAAGGCAACTGAATTCACGTAGCAATTAACCTTGGCTTTGATACCAGGTGTCATGGGCCGATTATTTTCACACTTTGTGAAAGGGCCGTGCGACACTAGCTCAAGCACACTTAATTAGCCAGTCTATCGTTTACCAACATTCATCCACGAAAACTTTCATTAGCATTAAACCAAATTGTAGTGAAAGCAAAAAGCAATTATGATAGTAGTGGCAAGCAAGTAGTAAACAATGAAGCAATGTAATTCATTAACAACACATCCACTGACATTGTGTGTTTTGCGAGGGAGACAAGTAGGCTAAACACGTTAGTAATAGCTAATGAGTTTTACAAGATTGATGAATACTCATCCTCCTCTAAAAAGCTTTATATGCAAATATCATCCTAGCACTAGGAAACATCAAAGTGGCATAGTAGTCATACTGCCTTATTCAGTATACAGAGAAACAACTAGTAGAAAATAAACCTACGCTAACATTTACATGATGGAAACTTATCCCAAACACACGAGACAAGTGGTCATAGGCAAGCGTAATGCCTTAAACAAGCTAGGCTTGTGACGGTCATAGACCCAGAATAAGACTTAATTAAGGGTCACTGGCACTCATCGAGAGTTCTCCCTCAACAGAGTCAGCCAATAATCATATGTTCAAGTCTGCAAGCTTGAGTATTAGATAAGTCTCGATAACCACTGAAAACTAGGAAAGCGTCAATACAAACGACAATAGAGCGCATAGGCAAGACATTCATATACAAAAAAAACATTCATAATAAGATACATCCCTATCTAAGACCAAAAAGCACAATGATGAAAATGACTATTTATTTTATTCAATTTAAGAGAATAATCATACAAGCTTTGACACAAGTAATCAGATATTCATTATAAATCCCTAGAGAATACATATAAAGCAATCTCTCCCTCAATTTATCCTATTACATTGTTACCTCCTAATACCTAGCTTGAAATCACTCATTATAGTTATTTTCACCTAAAAATATGCATTGTCACCCCCTAACACCTAGCTTGAAAGCACTCATTATAGGCCCTTTCACTTAAAAATAAGCGAGTCTGATTTATAAGCTGCATTTTCCATCTTGTATCGACTTTTAGGTGATAGCCTTTGTTAGGTCGCCTGGGTGTGATTTTAGGTTTTTAGTTTATACTACATGGTAGGATAATATAAATTAAAAAAAGAAAATACATATTCAATAAGTTAAAAAATAAATCTAAATATTAAGACCAATCATGTGTAATAATATATAATTATAGCATGAAACTTGAACGTCTTGCTATTAGTAGAAGTGTATAGGAAAAGCGTATGTGGAATAGATAATTTCTTTAAATCGTACCTTTAAAACACATATAGAACAAAAAATATATAAGTAAAATTTTTTTTGTGTGTTTTTAGTGAGATTAATTATCAATTAAATCACTATAAAAATATATCAACCTAATTTCTTCGGTCAGTGGAGAACTTAAAAAATACAAAATTGCAACAATATATCATTTTAGCATGCAACTAAACGTTACGTTCAAACATAGAATATAAACAATATTTAAGTATAACTTTTTTGTTTGTTTTTAGAGCAATTAATTGCCAATTAAATCACTTAAAAAATAGATCTATTTGGTTTCCTTGGTCAGTTGACAATTTTAACATTTGAAAGGAATTATTTAAAGAAGTAGTCAAATTTATTTAATCAAAAAGGAAAATTTTCATCCTCAATTGTTGAAAATGATTCATGAAGGGAAGACAACAATAAGACTCCCTTTTCTGCTAGAGGTTCAACGGTTATGTATAAAAAAAATATATTAAAAAATGGATGAAAAGAAAAAAGGAAAAAAAAAAAAAAAAAGAGGGAGAAGAAGATGAGTCCACCTGCATCAAACAATAAAAGTGGGTGGGAGAAAAAAAAATTATTTATGCCACATGTTTACATATGGGGTAAGTTGAAAAAAAAATTAAAAGTTTTAATTATATGTAGATGACATTGAAATTATTAACTCTGTTTTTTAAAAAATAAAAATTGCCCAAAGATAAAAAATAAATTTGAATTTAAGTTTTGATAATGGACACTAATTATGAGAGAATTCAAATCTTAAGATCAATTCTAACCATATAAAATTGCAATGATATATCATTTTATCATAAAACTTGAATGTAAATACAACTTTATCATTAGTAAAGGTGCATTAAAAACACACATTTAGAATATACTATTTCATAAAATATTACCTTTAAAACACATAATTCAAATATATATATATATATATATATATATGTATGTATGTATGTATGTATGTATTTTGATAATTTGTTTTGACAATAATATCATAATTTAACACATTATTTTATATTATTTGTTCAACATAATTGATAAATATTGATAAATTCATATGAATAATATAATATGTATGTAGTATGTAAAACTTTAAGAATATTATGGATGTATATATATAATATAAATTTATTTGTGGCGGATCAATTAAATGTAAAATTAATTGATAAAAAAAATACATATATAAATCATAATATTATTGAATGAGGACTTAAAATGTAAAATTCAAGTAAATTTTAAACATTTTATTAATAACATATAGAAAGTTGAACACTTATTAAATTACATGCATTTATGTATTTATATATAAATATATATGTTTAAATATAGTTGTAATTTCTTAATATTAAAACTTTTCGGTGAAAGGTAAGTGAGAAAACAATCACCTATTCTTATTTTAATGTATATAATATATGTAAACATAAATGTAATACAGTATATATATTTTTATATTTTTGAATAATATTAATTAAAATTAATTCTATAATTTAGTGTAGAAAAATTATATTGTACTGTATATATTATATTGAATATTTTTAAAATATTTTCAATCATTTATGCTAATTTTAATTTATATAATGTATGTAAACAAAAAATATAACATGATTTTTTTCAAACAATGTAAATAAAAAAGTAATTCTATAAATACTTTTAGTAGATGTAAATATAACCAAATAATAAAGAAAGTAGAAACTAATAATTTGAATTGATTTTATAACATAAAAGTATCGAAAATGAAAGTGATGGAAAGCTATTGAGTTGTGATTATTTTTCTAAAATATTATTTAGTGAAATTTACTAATGTTGAAACTTTTAAATTTTGCCTAATAAATAGAGAAAATATTTTTTAAAATATTTTCTTGAAAAATTAATAAAATCAATATAGAAAGAGAAAATTAGTGAGGCCCGCACCAAAGAAAAAGGAAATAGTTTAAAAAATAAATTAAAAGGCTACTAAAAAAATTTAGAGTAGCCCGCCTAGGGCCTTGTTGAGAGGGAAAGATGGAAAAAGGAAAAAAAAAAAAAGGTTAAAAAAATTGTGGAGCCTGTGTGGGCCCAAATCATCTGCTAGAAAGCATATTTTTAAAAAAATAGTGGGCCACACATGGCCCCTTGGATGTAAAAGATAAATGTAAAAAAAAAAAAAAAAGACCCAAGAATTTTAACTCCGCGCCAAGTGTTAGCATTGGGTTGGATCTAAAAGGAGGAAAAAGGAAACAAGAAGGTTAAAAAAATTTGTGAGGCCGGCATGGGCCCTACATCTACCAAAAATAATGATTTTTTTAAAAAAGTGGTCCTGGCATGGTCCTCTCTATGCGGGGGTTAATTAGAGATTCAGCAATCATATATATATATATATATATATATGTATTGAGGTTGCATTTTACATTCCAAAAGGATTGTTTTGTTCCCAATAATAAAAATATTTTTTATAAAATAATATTTTTAAAAATAATACATCTATGAAAATATTTTTATTTGCTTCGCTATGTAAGGTTTTTAAGAATGTATGCAAAATTCTCATCTTCAACATGACAATCTTAATAGAAATTTTAAGAAAATGACAATTATATTTTTTATGTGTGTGCCTAACATATAAAGAATAGTTGTATTTTTTTAACAAATAACGTGTACATTATAAAATTTTAGATATTATAAATTTAAAACATTTAACACTTATGTTGTGTTCAGAAGTACGAATTTCGAACTTTAAATTTAGATTTGGATGGATTTGGATAAATTTTAATGCAATTTTGTTCTACATTTTATCCAAATCTAATACAAATCCAAACTCATGACTTCTCTAAATACAGGGTTAGTAATTGATTGATCAAAATAATTGAGAGTGATATAGTATTTAAATATCCACAATTATATTAACTTTTTATAAATTAAAAATATTAACTTTATTTAATATATTGAAAATGTCAATTAAATATTAATTAACATAGACATCAACACTTTTAGTAGACATTTTTAATGTTGTCTATTAAAAAATTAATTAAAAATTTCTTATTAATACATTTGGAATTAACATTTTCACATTTTTTTAATTTAAAAATTAACTAATATTTATGTTAATTAATATTTTTAATTTCCATTTTTATAATTGAAAAATTAATTAAAATTTTATTTAAGAATTAATTATTTTATATTTAAATTTTTTAATTAATATAGTTAATTAGAATTTTATATACTTTTTTAATTAAATTTTTTTTAATATTTATGCTGATTGAAGTTTTATTTTTTTATTTTATTAATAATTTATTCTTTTAAATATAATAACAGAATGTGATTATCTTATATTTTGGGATTATTGTTATTTAAAAGCTAAAATAGTGAGTACACTTTAATCCAAAAAGTAGAATTTTTATGAAATTCACCCATAAGATGCGATGAGAATGAGACTCCCATGTTTCATGGAAATCCCTTTATTCTTACGAATGTGAACATTTTTGTTATACCTCAAGCTCATATCCTTAAAAAATGTGAGAATGAGATGTCATAGTCTCATAGGCATCACATTCTTAAGAATTTTAAAAGATTTCGTAAACCAAATGCTCCCTCACACGTTTCGATAATGTTATATAAAACATGTTTACTATTTTATTTTTAAGTTTTACAAAAAAAAATATAAAACTTTTAGCTTATTTTAATTTAAAGATTCATATTAAAAAAGCATAACATAAAGAGTTTCTTTATATCTACAAAATAAATTTTTAGATTTTTTAAAATGATTGTGAAAAAAGATAATTTGTTATTCAATTTTCTAAAAGTTATATAAAGTAATATTTGAGATCATGAATTTCAGAGTTTAAATTTAGATATGTACGGATAAGAAACTTTATATGTAATCCAAACAAATTAAAGTTCAAGATTTAATTCTATGTTCTCACATACAAAGTAAGAGTTAGAAATTAAAAAATAACAATAAGAATTGGCGATGCTCCCACATTGAGTGAAATCATTGGTATGAACCTAATTTATAGACTACATTTTGCAAGTCGAACCTTAAAAAGGAGAATGTCCTCTCACATTGTGTGTGATTCTAGTTTAGAGACTATATTTGGTCCCCTCAATTCAAAATCTATAATCCTATGTTTGGAAAAGTTTTAGATTTGAATTTGTATTGGATTTGGATAAGATCTATACTCCCAAGCGTTAAAGATCAATTTTGTCTCATTAGTCAAAGAAATTGAGAAACTAATTTACTTCTTTGTAGTTTGGTCAATTGGGAAAAATGGGAGTCACAAGAATGCTAGAAGAGAGAAAACGTGCTAATATTTAATAATGTGAGGACAAGCTCTAAAGTGAATCGTAAGTCGAACGCATTGAATCAAAACATATATTTAAGTGGACAAGGGGTTAATATTTATTAGAGATAGACGAGTTACATATTGGTTCCAAAGTCTTCATGAACAAGTAAAATTTTAAAAATAAAAATATAGATTGTTATTAAGTAATTCAAAATTATGTAAATAAGTACTGAGTGGGGTATTTTGCAAGATTTTGACCACCGAAGGTACCCTACATTGGGCTTAATAAAGTGGTAAGGAATAATTAAAATTAAAAGATGGCATAATTGTGCCCATAAGAAATGGTTCATTCTCTATATAAGAAATCTAATGGTAGAAATATAATGATCAAAGTGGACATGACTAAGGCATATGATAGGGTCGATTGTGATTTTTTAAACTTGGTTCTGAAAAGTTTTGGATTCTCATGAAAATTTTGTGGTTTAGTAGCGGAATGTGTTTCCTCTCTTTTGTTCTCCATTATGATGAATGACACTTATAAAAGTTTCTTTGAACCTTCTCGAGAGCTTTGCCAAGGATATCCTCTATCTCCTTATCTATTTATTATTTTACAGGAAGTTCTTTCTCAGCTTCTAAAGAAAAATTTTATGGAGAATAAGATAAGGGCTTACTATCATCCTTGTGGGGCGCCTTATGTATCTCACCTTCTCTATGCGGAAGACGTTCTTATTTTTTCCAATGGTAAGAGAAATTTCATTCGAATGCTTATTAAGACTCTTAAGAAATATAAGGATTGGTCTGGTCAATTGATAATTAAAGACAAGTCAAGTATTTTTTTGTGAAAGAGAATTGCTTATGCTCGGAAGAGATCTTTGTTAACGACGACTGGTTTTGCGGAGGGAAGTTTCCCTGCTACATACTTGGGTGTTCCTTTGGTATCGGGTCGTCTTACGACCTGTATGTTGGAGCCCCTAGTTGATAAATTGAGGAAAAAGATAGCGGGTTGGAAATTTAAGCTTTTATCTCAAGGGGGCCGCCTAATTTTAATTAAGCATGTATTATCATCAATGGTTGTTCATCAATTGACGGTAATGGACATTCCTAATATTGTCTTCACAAAGATAAATTCAATGTTATCGAATTCTTTTTGGAGTAGAGTAAATGACAAAAGGAAAAGGAATTGGTGTTCCTGATCTAATATATGTAAGCCTGTTTGTGAGGGTGGTTTGGGTACTAGGGATTTAAAGGAAGTAAAAAAATCATTGCATATGAAGTTTGTGTGGAGATTGTTAACTATGGATAATCTGTGGACTCAATTCTTTAAATCCAAGTATTTGTATAAGAAACACCACTTGAGAGAAATGAAACCAGATAAAGGAACCAGATTTTGGAGATCGATTGTTCGTGTAATACCTGAAGTATTAGAACATGTCAGTGTTCAAATTAAAGAAGGGTCGACTTCTTTCTGGTTAGATCGATGGTTAGCCTCTGGTCCCCTTTGTGCTCAGGAAATCAATAACCATAAGCTATGAACTCAAGATTGTTGGGATAGAGATGGATGGAATGTTGATTTATTAGGGGATCTATTGGGTGAAGATCGGGTTGAGGAAGTAATGAACTATGTTATTTCTTGCAAGGAGGGTCTAGATACAGTAATTTGGGAACCTTCAACAGATGGGAAATTCACCACAGCAAGTGCTTGGGAAATTATAAGGGAGCGTAAAGAGGAATTCTCAATTGCAAAATGGATCTGGCATCCTATGTTGCCAAAAAGGGTGTCAATTTGTATGTGAAAGTCTTGGTCCACTTGTCTTCCGGTTGATACTCGTATTAAAGAAGTAGGCGTTCAGATGGCCTCTCGGTGTGATTGTTGTTCAAATGCCAAGATTGAATCTCTACACCATATGTTTTGCACAGGATCTTTTGCTCAGGAGGTATGGAAACAAGCAGCAGTGGCGTTGGGTGTTAGTTGTATGACAACAAATACATGGAAAGGCAAAGTTAATGTCTGGTTTAGCTGTGCAAGACGGGTCTCACAGTTAGGCATTTTGGTAGGTCTCATACCTAGTCTCATCATTTGGAGACTTTGGACTCGTCGATGTAGAGCTAGGATGGAATCAATTCATGATTCGGTGAGAACTGTGTGCCTTGATATTAAATATTGGCTGAGATCCATTTCGGACAAGTTAACTAAATGTGCACCTGCTTCTTGCACGGATATTGCAGTCCTTCGTGCTTTGGATATTCAGGTAAAAAATGTGAGGGTCCGTCTTCCTCGTGTAGTAAGATGGTGTAACTTGTGATAGGTTGGGTTAAGTTTAATGTGGATTGAAGCTGTAGAGGTAACTCAAGTAATTGTGGTGGTGGAGGTGTGATAAGAGATGAAAAATGTTTATTTAAAGCAGTTTTTTCCTCATTACTAGGTTATGGAACCAATAATATGGCTGAATTGAAGGCGATTATTTTAGGGATTAATATGTGCAAAGATCTCAGATTTGATCAAGTGGAGATTGCATGTGACTCTACTTTGTTGGTTTAGTGGATAAATTCTAGGCAGTGTTCGGTTTGGAACTTACAGGAATTGTGAGAAGAGCTTGTGCTAGCATTGAGAGACATACAGTACAAAGTGGAACATGTTTATAGGGAGGCGAATAAAAGTGCAGATTTCTTTGCCAAGCAGGGTGAATCTGGTATATCTCGATCATATAGTTGTCAGGATGATCTTCCATAGTAAGTCAGAGGAATGATTCGATTGGATTTGTTGGGATTTCCTTCTTTGCGCTCGTGATGCTTTGTGCTATCTTTCGGAGTTTTGTTTGTTTTCTACTTATGGTTATTTAGTTTTTGGTTATTTGTTTGGTTGCTAGTAATTGGTTTATTGGTTTTGAATATGTTGGTTAAGTTAGTTTTTAGGGTCTTGGAGTTTGATTTTTTTTGTCCCTAAGTCTTAAAATTGGAACCACGGTATTCCTTCGCCATAAGTGAAGGATTTTCTAATAAATCTAAGAGGTGCCGTCCTCTTTTTCCAAAAAAAAAAAAAAAAAATGTCCTCCATTACCAAAACCACGGCTTTACTAGGCAAAATGATGTGCTCTGGGATTTCATAGAGAAAGTAGAATCTTTGAGAAAACACAAAGAAGAAGAAGAAGAAGAAAGATAAAAACATAAAGAGAAACGGAATGAAAAGGAAAATGAAGGCTTATTCTCTGTTTCTTCTTACCTCTTTAAACAGTTTTCTTTCTTTCCTTCGAATTAATAAACGGGGGAAAAGGATACAACTGCAGATACCTATCTTATTTATCATGGATCTCTCAAGATTATTACTATTAATAAATTTGCATTAACACCCCAGCTGGTTTGGGACCTAAAACTAACCTTCCCTGTTAGAATGTGGAGGGTAAATTATAGCTTATTTCAACTGCTTTATTTATCTTAGGGTATGTGTGTTTGCAGAAGGATAGAAAAGGAATAAAATGAAATTTTAAGGGCAGAACATGAAGAAATCAAATAATAAATTTCATTCCATTCCTCTCAATTTCATTTAATTCCTACATACCAATTGTGTAGTAATAGTTTGGGGCTTGGCATCCCCTCTCGTTCTCATTGCAACAAATATGCCCAACATGATAAGCTGATGTTTGAAGAAAACCTGAAAAAGGTATGCTGTGCAAAATTAGAAAACTACAGTTTCAATGCGACAAAGGCCTTTTCTCTGGCGGTGAAATCCATGAACACATCCTTTGGATTTGATAGCAACCTTGAAATGACTGAATGTCAATAGTTCCGTACAATGACATCACAGTGATCACCATATAAAGCTTAAACGAAATGGAAATTTCTGTTTTCAACATATGCCCAGGAACAACGTATTGGCTCACTTGCAACTAGACTTCTTGATATACATCATCATGGCAGACAATTCTTGAAACAAATTCCAGACACCACAATGAGGTATTATTGAGCATCTTGGGCTCTAACACTCTGTAATACTCCTGTAAGAAACAATCGACATTGTATATTCAGATAAAAAAACAGAAGTCAACACAATTTGGATAAAAAACTTGTTTCGAAAATGACATTGCAGAAGAGTAGCCTCATTCATCGATCACAGAAGTGAAAGATTTTTGCAAAGCCAGTTGGCCGTACATGAATGCTTCCCTTACTGTCAATGAGGCAACCCTATAGTTGTTACTTTTTCTTTCTGCTTTGTCCAGCCCTTCAATATCTGATGAAGTGGCAGACTATTATCAATGCAAGGATATTCCTCTGATTCATCATTAGATGGTTTCCGCATCTCCACCAGTGGTGCAAGCACATATACGGCATGGACCATGTCAGCCCAATGGTGTTGCACTCTTGCCAGCCAGTTCAGCCATGATGAAGATCAGATGGTCTCAAAACTCTTTTCATCTGCCCCAGTATTGGATCAATTGTGCCCATATGCTTCTCTTTGTTTGACTTGACGTTCCAAAACTACTCAGGCAAGTCCTGGCTTTCCTTGGAGCTCTTCTCATCAACTCAGTTGATAGTTCCATCAACTCCCCTCCATAGCTCAAGACCCCCTCTTTATTTGTGATTTTTCCCATCAGTGTAACACAAGAATTTGAATTAGCTAAATATTTGCATCAAGAGAGAGTTTCAGAAACCACTCGATTTGTGCGCTATAAATTTCCCGCGTTCTACAGGCATGTTGATCAAAGCATGAAATACTTTCACAAACCACCACTCAATGGTCATTACAATTTGTGCGCTAGAAATTTCTAGTGCTATACAGGCATGTTGATCAAAGCATGAAATACTTTCACAATTCTATGACCAAATAATACTCCCTAATATGTTTTGATGGGTGGATTTGGTTTTAGAACTTAGGATTTGATTTTCTAAATTCCATTTGCTTTGTAAATTCGTGAAATGGATTGTTTTCTCAGATCCATTGTCTTGTATCTGCAAGATCTGCTGGAGTAATTCTTCAAATCCAAGTCCATATTCTTTTCATAAAATGGAGTTCAATTTGACTGTTCAAATCCAAATTCTCCTTCTATATCCAGGAACCATATCCTAATTTGAAAAACACATTTTTAGCCACTTTATTGTGTAATGGCATGTTATAAAAAAATGAGTCAAAACATAAAGTAGCATTTATTGCCAAAACAAAGTCCCAGCAATTGCTTTTAAATGTTATGCTCAATATTAAACATAACTGTGAATCAATAGACCCCATAACTTTAATTTTAAAACCATTAGGGGGCCTTTGGATAATCCTCATTAAGGATAAATGTGAATCTGCAATAAAGAATAAAGCTAACTTATTTATGCATAATTGTGAATCTATAGAAAAAACTTTTGCATTTTCAAAGTGTGATCCTACGTTGCTTCCACTTAGTATTCAGTAGTCTATGAGTAGCCTGTGCAGTTTCTCATCATCTAGGCACTTCATCAGGAGATAGACTCCATTATTCCTGACATCTTAAAACAGAAAAAGGAATAAATTCTGTGCAATTCATCCATTGGTTAGCATTTAATTTAATAATTTTATGATTACAAAATGTTATTTTAATTCATTTATGATACTAAAACTTGTTCATTGAATGCAACACCACATAACATAATTCATTTGGCACCTGAGAAATAGACTCCAATGTTCCTGACATCTTCCAACAGTTAAAGCAAAAACCGGAGTAAGTTATTGAGAATTCCACTTGTGAGCTTGTCTCACATTGGAAAATTAAAGTGGATGATGTGTGCTTATATACATGGATGGATCCAAGACCCAAATAGTTTGAGCTTTTGGATCAAGTTGGTATTCACCCATGTGTATCAAGCCCACCCATGGGCTCCTCCAGTCCTAACAAGTGGTATCAGAGTCAACGGTTTGTAACTCTGGGTGAGCAACATCATAAAAAATCGAGACGGAAAGCTAATTCTCCTGACGTGCTAACAGTTGAAGGATCAAGTGTGTGGCTGAGGCCAATAAGGAGCATCTAGGCTACGGATGGATCCGAATAGGGTCAAGAAGTGAGAGGTAAGATTGGTTCGGAAGCACGTGAAATGCAATATGATGCACATAAGGCGCCAGTGGTAAGGCCCACTTGAGCAACTATTGGAGAATTGTCCCAGAAAGGGAGACGGTTTCCGTTCAAGGGGAAGCAGTTGAGACTCACAAGTGAGGGGGAGATTGTTGAGAATTCCACTTGTGAGTTTGTCCCACATTGGAAAATTAAAGTGGATAATGGGTGCTTATATACATGGATGGACCCAAGACCCAAATAACTTGAGCTTTTGAGTCAAGTTGGTGTTCACCTATGTGTATTAAGCCTACCCATGGGCTCCTCCGATTCTAACATAAGCTTCGTAGAACACATCTATTTTCTTATCATTTAATGTAATGCCTGCATGATAACCAAATGTGTTACGTGAATGCACAATCATTAAATCATTCTGCACTTAATTCCAAAGAACCAGATGATATTACAATTTCCTGAATGTGCAGAGTTCGAAAAAATGAGGGAATTTTCGAAAGGTAAATTTCTTACATGCATATTCAGCAGCAAGATATCCCAATGTCCCAGCAAGCCTAGTTGCAACACACTTCTCTCTATCTGGAGCAAGTTTCAGATCCAAAATCTGAACCTGATAATCATCATCCAGAAGAACATTTGAGGGTTTGAGATCTCCATGTATACAGCCTGTGCTAGACCATGAAAATACTCCATTCCTGTGGCCACATACATTGCAATATGAAGCCGACTCTTCCAATATAGAGGTTCCAGTTTCAGGCTCTTCCACCGGGAAAAAAAAATCTACTTAGAGATCCCTTTGACAAACATTCATAAACAAAAAACCTCTCGTTGCCTTCACTGGAGTGCCCCAAAAGAGATAGCAGATGTCTATGTTGCACCTTTCAAAGAATAGTAATTTCAGCCCACATTCATCAGCTGCTTTCTTGCTAATCACTCCCGCTTCCATTCTCTTAACTGCAATTTTCATCCATCTTCCACTTCTCCTTTATAAACAGCCCCAAAACCTCCCTGAGCAGCCTCATTTTCTGGTGCAAAATTCTTGGTAACATTACAAAGAACTTGAACCGATATGACATCACCATCCCCAATCACATGAGAGTTTCCCTCGATACAGCTGCGTACAATCCCAGAACTAGTCCCAGTTCAAGTGGATAAGCTTTCTGAGATTTTACTTTGAGACTACAGTCATAACCATATTCTCTAGATCACAGGGGTATCTAGGGCATATTACAATTTAACCAAGAGCCTCTTGTTGGCCTAATAAGACTTAATTTCGTTTTGATAATGACAAATCAAGACATCTAACTGTGCTATCAAGCGTGTTTACAGGTATTACACTATAAAAGTACAATGAAAGATGCATAATGGAAAGTCATGAAACACACAAGTAAATGAAAGATAACTATTAAAGAAAAGATTGGATGAAAACCGAGTTTAAGGACATGAAAACCTAGATAGGTTGTTATGTGTATTGTACAATAAGAATTTATGTAAGTACATCTCATGTTGGTTTTTGTAACGAAACTTTTAGGTTATTTATTTGGACCCTAGATACCTTTTAAAGTCTTGAAAAATATTTTTTTACAAAGTCCAAATGTTATTTCAAAAGGTTAAAATCTTTTTTGGAATCAAAATATAAAGGAATATTGAATTTCAGGATGTTCGGGCGCCGAAGGCTGCTTAGTGGACCGAATGTAGAAGTTTGCACAACTAGTCTGACATTAGAGAGTTCGGGCAACCGAACCACAGGTTCTGTCGACCAAATGGCTATTGCCATTGTAAATTTCTAAACAGAGTTGGTTCGGGCGACTGCTCAGGTTTAGCAAATTTCATTGGTCTATAATTTGAATTGTATTGGTCTATAATTTTACAAGTGTAACACATGTTTTATCATGCTGCCCGTAGCTACACAAAGCCAAAAAATCCACCTAAGTTGGGAAACAACTATTTTCTGTTGTGTCACTAGTTGAAATATGTTTAGATTTTTACAGTGAAATTAATGTTTTTAATACAGTGAATTTCTGCTTTCCCCAGGAAGCCTAGTTGTGCCTCCTGCAATTCCTCTATTCTGGCTACTTAAAACATTCTTTTGACTTTTTGATCTGTTTCTTCGAAGGCTATGCATTTTCATACTACATAGCATCAACATTCTCGATAGATAGCAATACTGTATTTTATAAATTAATCACCATATGTAAGGAAAAATGCTATAGTATATTTGTATTCAAAAATCAAATCAAATACATATTTTCAGTCCAATATATTAACTAAGCCCAAAGGCTTGGTTTACAATCATCCAAAATCATAAAATTGACATAAAATGGGAGTGACCAAATTATCTTCCCCTTTGTAGTTGCAATCCTAATCATATGTGTGATTATGTGCCATAGTTGTGTAATTATGCATTTAATTTCATGCATTCAAGATCATAATTTTAATTAAAATGCCCAATTTTGTCTAATAGTTTAATTATTGAGCTCACCCGATAATTTTAAGATAAATTCCCTATCTGTTGAGAAACATTTATGGACACTTGTGTTTGATTATTGTAGGTTAGTTTTTTTTAACATTAAATTTGAAATTATAATGTACGCGGGTCATGAACATGAAGAGGTGTCATGTATATGAGGCAGAGTCCAAATCAAGACCGTGAGCATTTGGGATTTTCATGAACATTTAAAGGATAATTTTTGGAAGCCAAGTCATGCACGCAAAGAGAGGTTATTTTCGATACTACTTCGTAATCTATGCGTAACTCTCTCATCCGACCTCTGATTCAAATGATTCAAAGTGATATAGAAAGCTAAGAGAACCCTATATACTTTCAATTTTTGCGTTTTGAGAAAAACTAGTTGTATCAAGGTCGAAATCGGACGTGAAATTATCATACGTTGTTTTTATGAATTAATTCGGTACTATTTCGTAATTTGGGCATAACTTTCTCATCCAAACTCTAATTTAGATGATTCAAAATGCTGTGTAAGGCTGAGGAAATTCTCTACAATTTTTATGTTTTAAGACTTGAGAGTTACGGGCTATAGAATGGTCAAAAGTGGGCTTGAAAGTGGAGAGTAGACCATATGCCTTTGAAAAAAAATAAAAAAATAAAAAAAGTGTGATGTGACCCGGCCATGTAGCCGGGTCAACTTAGAGTAGCACGCTAGATGAGGAAAGAAAGAAAGGAAAAGAAGAGAAAAAGAAAAAGAAACGAAAGAAGAAAAGAAAAATTGGAAAAGTCAATAAAGTAGGCTACTTTTGTGGGTTTAAGGAGGATTGTTATTATTATTTTTTTGGAGGCTTATTGTAGGGATGATAGCTGGAGGCCGCACCACACAAAAAGGCAGGGAGCACACGGATTGGTGGGGAGGAAAAAGTAGGGTTTTGGTTTGGAGGCCGAGGGAGCTATTCTTTTTCGAGTTTTTTCCCGTTTTAACTTTTTTTAAAAAAAATATATAAAATAATACCTCATTCTGGGAAGTATTTCCCAGAATGACTCTGACGTAATCTCGCTAGTCCAAGTAGCGATTTTTAACCAAATCTCGCTACTCCAAGTAGCGAGATTTAATTGGGACAAGCAACACTCCGGCAGCCACGTTTGGACGCGTGTAACTGTCTGCGAACCAGAATTTGACGCGTGGCAAATCTCGCTACACGAACTAGCGAGATTTGGATCTGATAATTAATGCTCTGTCAACCCCTTTTGAATTACCTCCAGCCGGATTTCGACGCGTGGCAAATCTCGCTACTTGGAGTAGCGAGATTTGCTTCGGATTAACTTGGCCAGTTCTTTCTTCCTCCTTTCATGCGCGAACAGACCGTTGCAGAGCCGAGCAGTGACCGTTGGAGGAAGAAAGCCGAGCAGGTGACCGTTGGGACTTCATCACATTACAAGTTATTTAAGGAGATGGGGTAAGTTATGTTTTTCATCTTCAGTATTTGTTTTACGTTATTTTTATTTCATCGAAAGTTTTGATAATCCGAGAGAGAATTTGTGATTTGTGTTAAAAGAATCGTGGACAAACACTGCTCTTAAGGTTTGTATTTCATTGTTTTGGTATTTAAATTTAATTTTTTGCTGATAATATTTTTTTGTTTGGGTATTTGAATTTAATTTGTTGTTGATAATATTTTATTTTTTTCCATTCAAATTGTAGTTCAATATTTATATATTTATTTTGGATTGCTGTTTCATTGCAAAATGCATTATTTTTCATGCCTTAGAAATTTTTGAAGTTTCATCCACTCACAAAATTAGTTAAATTTCCTTCTACTCGTTTGAATAATTGTGCAATTATAATTAGATCATATGGTTTACTTTCAAAATGGGAAATTTTGTTATTCAATTCTTAAATTTTCTTGTACTGTTTTTAATATAATTTGGCACATGCACTAAAGTTGTGAACATAACATGTAAATTATATGATTTTAATTGATGCTTTCAATGAATGTGAGTGTACATTATAATTATAAATTGTATTGTCATATGTATAAGATCTTAGGATCTTATACCTTATTTTTCGGGTTATTAATAATTATGTTGAAAATTTTAAAAAAAAAATTCCGACTGTTATATTAATGCTGAAGAACAAAAAAAAAAAGGTGATATTTTTATAATGTATAAAAGAATCTAAAAATTGAGAATTATTTTCTAAACATTGAACACATCGTTAGGCTTTTCTCTTTCCCTTTAATTTTTTTATTTTTCCAGTTTAATTTAAGGCTATTGAAAAATTAAAATTTGACAATATGTTTGGTTAATATTTATGAAAATTAATATAACCTAAATTTTGTAATTACAAATATTTATGTATTATTTTTAAATCAATTGATATTTTAAATATATAATTAAAAAACAAAATATTTGCGGAATATATATTAAAAATATTATAAAGAAAAATACAGTTTATTATAATTAGTTAATTAATTGTTGTACTATCCAAATTTATTGATAATAAAATCTTTTTTTTTACATGACATTTGAAAAATTGTGAAAAATATTATATTATTGCTTTTATAATTTTTTAGATATATAACTTTGAATTGTATTTAAATTTTTTTCATAAATAGTTAAAAATGGAAAATGAAAAATGAAAATGACTACATAAAGAAACATATTATATAATATGTTTCTTTTTCACTTTTCTAATCTTAACTAAATATTTATTTTAGTTCTAGATTTATGAATTAGTTCATCAAGAAACTAATAAAAAAAAATTAGGGCTAGCACAGCACAATGATGCATATATATATATATATATATAATATATATATATATATATATATATATTGTTGGATGCTACGTGTTCTCAATTTGAAAAGTTAACTTATTGGATTATTCTTTCCAAATACTAACTAATTGATTTTTAGTACCTTTCACAATAATTCCAATAATCTCTCTCTCATACATGAGACTCCAATTTTAACCCATCTTGAGAAGAATGTTAAAACGTGTTTTTGACACTAGTATTTGGGGTGTGTGTGTGTAGGCTATGAAAATGAAAGAAAATTTATTACCTCTTTGTCTGCCTACTCAAGAATCCAACTATAATGTGACTTGCTGTATGGACATCAATGAGTTATCCCTCTATTAGACTCAGATGATATTGTTTTCGTATTGTTTGACAACTTCTATTTGAGTGAAGAGTTTTCTTAGTTCTCCAAGCTCATAGCCTAAATTTCTTTTGTATTTTGTTCACCAATACTCACAAGCCTACTACTTGGTTTCCACAATCTACTCAATTCTAACTCACCCAAAATCACATACACAGAGGCAATGTTCACATAATCACAGCTCTAGCTATGAAAGGTTATCTCACTCATCCTCTGTCATTAGTCCATCCTATGTAATAGAACAATGACTTCAACCAATATATAAATAGAGGCAACTGCTACACTGCACAGAAAATGTCAAACAAGAAAGGTGCTTGAATAGCTACCATCATTACAATCCTAAAGTAGCATAAGACAATTAGTTGGATTACCCGAGTTATTTGGTGGGTGCAGCAGTTCTAAAAAATGCGGTTCCTTAGGGATCATGACCAAAATAAAAAATTCCATGAAAAAAGCCCCATATGTATAATATCCTAGGGTGGGGGGTGTCTGAGGAGGCCACAGTCGACAGAGCACCATTAAGATCCAATGGTATGAGGAGGCCGGCCTCGACTAGTCACCGTCGATGACGCTGACTGGGAACACTGTAGAGATGATAGCTAAAAGGTCACATTATTATAGGAGAGTAATGAGTTTTTTTTCCTCTGATTCGAGCGTATTTTTCACCAATATATCGATATAAATGTAGTGTTCACATTTTAAAGCACTGCAGAATACGAAGTACCAGTTTGAAAAAATTACTCTTAAGAGCACCATTTAATAGTTCTTTGGATTCTAAGTTGAATCACAAATTTTCCGAAAATCCGAAGTATATGTCATATGGGGAAAATCAAACATATTCATGTTATTTATTCATAGACATTGAATTCATCTATTTATTTTCTAGAGGGGGAAAGTTAGGTCCAAACTCTAAGTTCATTCATTCATTAGAATTTGTATACATCTATTTGGTTTATAGTTATTAGTTATTTCGTTTCATTTACACATCACTTATACATACAATTTTGTGTTGCGTAGGTTTGTTTTATTTCTCGATCGCCGATCTAAATGGCAGGAAGCTCAAGCAGTAATCCAGTGACGGTATTTTTATATATAGGGGGGAACATCATAACCGCATTAGATGGTGTTAGGTATAGTAGTCGGCCAGTTCGACTTATTCGAATTGGTCGTAGGTGTAAATTAAGTAAATTATATACGAAGATATATAAATATTTGCATATCGATCCAGATCAATATGCATTGCGGGTGACCGCAAGATACCCTGCGCGCGAGTTAAATAATACAGCGTTCTACGAGGCTGTTCCGATATCAGATGATTATGGGTTGCGTATTGTATTGGACGCACACTGTGTCGGTGAGACATATTTGACGATGCACTTGTATGTGGAGACTATTCCTCAAGTGGGTGTAATTACAGTTGGGCAACCAGATGAGCTGGCGGAGCAATTGGGTGAAGTCGGTGAAGACACCGAACAAACACATCAGGTCGATGTTGGTGGGGAGGTTCGTGCTACGTCCACGGTCGATTTTAATGAATATCCGGGATCGTCATTCCAGCCGTCGGATTACGAAGCACCTATTCCTCACACGTTTTTGCCGGCAGGTTGCGAACACGTGCCGAGTGCGGTACCAGCATCGTTGTTTGCCATTGCGAACGACGCATTGGACGAGGGCATGAACATTACAAATGATGTTCATATTGAAGACGAACACATGCACGAGCAGGAAATGGGTGAAGGGTTAAATGATGTTCCCAATGATGTGAACTTACCTCATCATGACACGGGCGACGCAACGTTTGACGCGCAATTCATCGGCGAGCTTCCGATGTACGGTCAAATTGACCTAGGTGCTGCAGATTTAACTGCGGTCGATGAGCTTCCCATACACGTCACTCGGTGGGAAGAATCCTCTGAGTTGAGTAAGGGGATGCTCTTCGGGTCGAAGGATCAGCTGATCGTCGCAGTGCGAATATATCACGCTCGCACGCACCATGACTTCCATGTGGTGCGATCTACTCCTGAGTTGTGGGTTGCTAGGTGTAAGGACCACGCTTGCGCGTGGAGATTGCGTGCCATGTATCGGATGATACACCGTTTTTTTGAAATCACCCAATATAGTGGTCCGCATACGTGTCTGAATGAGCTTATATCGCAGGACCATAACCAAATCACGTCGGCCCTCATTGCTGGGGAGATAGTGAGTATGATCAGGGGAGATGCGTCGACGTCGATCGCTACATTGAAGGAGTTCATTGATCGTCGATTCGGGTATTCAATATCTTATAAGAAGGTTTGGTTGGGCAAACAGAAGGCAATAGCCCAAGTCTTCGGTGATTGGGATAAATCGTATGAAACGTTACCGAAGTGGATGGAAGCGATGCGCGCGTACAATCCTGGGACTACAGTTAGGTGGAGGTCAACTCCGCTTCCAGGTAGCACTAACAGCGCTACCTTCATATCTGTTTTTTGGTCATTTGCAGCATCTATTCAGGGTTTTCGTCACTGCCCTCCCGTTATATGTGTCGACGAGACACACTTGTACGGTAAGTACAAGGGCAAACTCCTTATTGCAACGTGCCCCGATGCAAATAGGCAAATATTTCCCCTTGCATTCGCTATTGTGCAAGAGGAAAGCCTCGACACATGGAATTGGTTTCTGTGTTCTTTGCGTTTGATTACCGACAGGGACGACATTTGCCTCATATCAGATCGACATCCAGGGATTATCGCTGCGGTGCAGCACAATCCTGATTGGCAACCACCACGTGCGCACCACCGATTTTGCCTTCGACATGTCGTAAGCAACTTCAATACAAAAGTGCGGAGTGTCAATATGAAGCGAATGGCTGAGCGAGCCGGAAGGGAGCATCAAGTGAGAAAATTTGACACCTGGATGGAGAGGATATTCGACGAGGGTGGAGAGCCAGCCAAGTCGTTCTTCGATCAGATCCCTCCTCATATGTGGACTCAGTGCCACGACGGTGGAAAGAGGTATGGAAACATGACGACCAACCTGGTCGAATGTTTCAACGCCGTCCTAAAAGGCGCACGTAGCCTTCCCATTACGGCTCTCGTGCAACTAACATTTTATCGGGTTGCACATTACTTTAATAGCCGACGGGAGTCTGCTCGTAATGCAATATCTGAAGGAAATTCGTTAATTCCACATATATTGCTAGCGATGGAAAGAAGGAAGTTGAAGGCGACCGGACAACGAGTCACGAGGTTCAACCGATCTAGGGGTACTTTTAGCATCACGACCGCGCAGCGGGGACCCCATAAAGGAAACAATGTCCAAACTTTGAGCATCCAGAGGAGCGAATGCTCCTGCGGGAAGTGGCAATCTTTACACTATCCCTGCTCGCACCTGCTTGCAGCTTGTGCCGAGACACGACTAAATGTGAGCCAGTATGTTGACCCATATTGGAGTACTGCCGAGCACTATGCAACATATGCTGCAGAATTTTATCCAATCATGCATGAGGCATATTGGCTAACTTGCACGTTGCCAAACTTGCAGGCAAATCCTGCATACGCTAGACATAAAGGTCGGCCTAGGAGCTTACGTATACATAACGAGATGGATGCTCAGGAACGTCGGAAACATATCACATGTAGCATATGCCGTCAAGAAGGACATAACCGCACAAGATGTCCGAGAAGGACCCAACCTGGGGATGCAGCTGGACCTTCGCACTGACCTATAACTTATAGGTCATCCGGGATTTGCGTACTCTTACTCCTCGCGTCACGACAAGTTTTCACCTGCTAATTCGTTATGAAAAGTTTGTTTCCAAATGTGAAATCCTCATACCACTTTAATTTCTCGGTGAACACGCGAACGCTACATACTTAATTTGTCTCTGAGCAATTAAGTCACTGTGACCATAAATCGAGAATAGTGTATGTTCAGATGAAAACTTGGTCATACATTTTAATTTGTACACACATAGGATAATCGTTGCGATTTTTGTTCGTTTCCACCATACAAAGCACCGGGGACAGATACTCAATTCTTATGCTTTCTATGTTCATGCTTTCAATCTTCTGGCTTGTTTACAGGATCGATCCAGGGCCGTCCGATACTACTGTACTGTCTATGGGCGATCGGCACCGGTCCAGTCGTGCGTGGACCGATTCGCATGCTGACGTCTTATATTGCCGAGGGGGAAGTCAGAGCGTACAGGATAGGATAGGTGCAGACCCTCGCATTATTGATTGGATACGTGAGGCGGGTTTCTATGGGATATATCAGATTGGCCATATCCAGTTGGATTGGCATCTTGTGACCGCGTTGGTCGAGCGATGGAGGCCAGAGACACACACTTTCCACTTGCCGCACGGGGAGGCGACTATCACATTACAGGATGTCGCAGTGTTGTTCGGGCTACCGATTGATGGGTTGCCTGTCACTGGTCGTACAGCTGGACCAGTACAGGATGGAGGCGTCGGCCATGGGGGAGGACTTCGCCGCATGTGCGAGAGATTGTTAGGAGTGGTGCCCCCAGACAGTGAGATTGTTGGTGCCCGCATTCGCATGCGGTTTCTAGAGGGGGAGATGTTTCACCAGCTTCCGGCTGATGCTGATGATCAGACTATAGCGTGTCACGCACGTGCCCACATGCTGCGATTGATATGTGGGACGCTGTTCTGCGACCTATCGGGGAGTTACGCACACTTGATGTTCCTACCACTGCTCGCGGAGCGAGCAGAGATACGCCATTATAGTTGGGGTGCTGCGACGTTAGCTTGGCTGTACCGGGAGATGTGCCGCGCCGCTAACGTGTCGCACTCACAGATCGGAGGAGCACTCCGCTTATTGCAGGTTTGGGCGTGGGAGAGATTCACGCCGTTAGCTCCTACGTGCCGCGGTGTCCGACATCTTATTCAGAGGGATGAGGACGGACGACCGATTGACCCAGCTCCACTCGCGTGGAGGTTAGTAACTCAACTAAAAATAATTTGCTTCAGTTGTCGTACGTAGTAGTGGTTACACCTTGCTAACTTACGTTCTATTGTGTACAGGTGGAGGGATCAGTTGTTGGCGCCTAATGTTGCGCAACACACGCTGCCCTGGTATAGATTCGAGCTGGACATGCACCGGGAGCACGAGGTAGTCTCCGTTCTGTCTATTTACGGCTATTTCAACCTTTGCATATATTCCCGTCCCAGCTCTGACATTTACTATATGTCAACGCGCAGTTCGTATGGGCGCCCTACACGGATGACATTGTTGCCGACCTACCACCTGGTTATGCAATTGGATCAGACCTCTGGGTTGCCCGAGTGCCACTCATATGTTTTCATATTGTCGAGTGGCATCTCCCAGACCGAGTGATGCGCCAGTTTGGCTTTTGACAGGGCATTCCCGGTCGCTTCTGTACCTCAGGGGTGGATGTACGTGGGGAGGACTTGCACGAGATTGATGGTCGCGGTCGGGGGAACACAGATTGGGCAGCGGAGCACGCCATGTACGTGAGTATGTGGGTACATAGGCGCGACTACATTGTCGACGGAGTCCAGGCAGATGGCCCGATGCGTCCGGAGGATCCATATTATGCGTGGTACAGGTCGATCACACGTCGCTTCGTAGATAGGACTGCGGCGGTCTACATGAGCCTCGTACGCTTACTCAAACGTGTACCTAATTTGTTACCGTGTTGATTAGTAGTTCAATGTTTTAAACACTATTTTCGTATGATGCAGGCTGACGTATTACACCAGGTGGAGTCGCTATCATCAGACCCTGTTGTGAGCGATTTAGCGAGAGTTGGTTTGGAGATTGTCTACGAGGACGGGCGACGGATCCCTACCCCGCGCCGGACGCCGGCTCCACGAGGTGGTCGAGCAGCTCCAGTACGAGGGGGTAGAGCAGCTACCTCCAGCCGTCCATCGAGTCCGACCTTCTCACCACCCATTGTACATGAGGAGCATGTGTTTGGGCCATCCGCTGCTGATATTGCGGGACCCTCCAGTAGACCGGCCGATTATCGATCTGACTCTGCCGCGACGCCGTCGATGTCGTACTTACTGGACGACCCTCTCGATGAGGAGGAGGTGGACGCACCCGACTTGCCAGGTCGGAGTCGGCCAGAGACTACATACGACATAGCTCCTCGTCAGCTTCACCTAGAGAGGGATTCTCCAGTACGTGTGGGCGGACACGACAGACATGTAGCCGCTCGACGTGACCGGACACCAGACGCGGAGGAGCAGCTAGGTGAGGGCAGACACAGACGGCAGCCACCCCGACACCGGAGACGACCTCCATGCGGTACCGAGTAGCCGATATATGTAGTTGTGAATTAGTTCATAATTTGATTTGTACATCAGATGTATGTTTACGGCTTCATTTGTATATAACGTATTTATTCATTATTCATTTACTAATGACTTCATTTGTACAGCATCTATTTGTACATAATGTAATTGTTTGGAGTATCATTTGTACATAATGTAATTTACTTAATTCTGAATCTATAGAGCAGCAATAGGTAAAGTGACAAGCACGTATAATTTAGTGTACTATTTTGGTATGTTTAATGTATACGAGTCTTGTGAATGTAATGTTGTGAACATACTGGTATGAACTGTATTGGAAGAATGTTATA
This sequence comes from Malania oleifera, assembly GCF_029873635.1. Classification (NCBI taxonomy): domain Eukaryota; kingdom Viridiplantae; phylum Streptophyta; class Magnoliopsida; order Santalales; family Ximeniaceae; genus Malania; species Malania oleifera. The sequence continues at coordinate 121,971,420 of NC_080418.1, read as the reverse complement.
TTTGCACAGGTGCGTGGATGGATATGCTCAATTTTTAAACAGGACTCTGCCGAAATTAGTATACTATTTCGGTATGTTTAATGTGTACGAGTCTCGTGAATGTAATGTTGTGAACATACTGGTATGAACTGTATTGGAAGAATGTTATATTTGCACAGGTGCGTGGATGGATATGCTCAATTTTTAAACAGGACTCTGCCGAAATTAGTATACTATTTTGGTATGTTTAATGTCTACGAGTCTCGTGAATGTAATGTTGTGAACATACTGGTATCAACTGTATTGGAAGAATGTTATATTTGCACAGGTGCGTGGATGGATATGCTCAATTTTTAAACAGGACTCTGCCGAAATTAGTATACTATTTTGATATGTTTAATGTATACGAGTCTCGTGAATGTAATGTTGTGAACATACTGGTATCAACTGTATTGGAAGAATGTTTTAAAAAAATTAGGCTACTTGTTGAGTGTAACCTTTAGCTACTAATCGAGCTTTGTACCTTTCAATAGTTCCAAAAGCTCATTGCCTTAATTGGAAATACCCACTTACAACCAATAGTCTATTTATGTTGAGGAAGAGTTACAAGTTCCCAAGTTTTATTTAATTCCAAGCCATTTAATTCATTTTGCATTGCAGCTTGCCATTCAGGTATTTGAGTAGCTAATTTGTACGTTTTGGGTTCTTTAGAAGCTGAAATGGGTTCTTTAGAAAAGTTTTATGAGAAGGAGATAATTGTTTTTCATAAAGATAATCAGAGATGGGATATATAATACCTTTATTAGAAAAACAATTAGTGATATAAGATGAAGAAGTTGCAAGTGAAACCTTGGAAGCTGTACCACAGTAAAAATCATGCAAATAGCTTGGTCGTCGTGTAATTCTTTAAGATTTTCTGAGTTGTGGTGAAATAATATCTGGGATGGGAACATTGTTCAAAGATGTTAGGTGATTGTTGGTTGAATGTGATGAGGATGAAGGAGTTTTATTAGAAGAATAAAAAAAATCAGATGTAGAAGCTGATGGAGGGAATAACAAAGAATGTGATTCAGGATTAGGTGAAAAAACCTTCAAAAGAAAAATAGTTTCAGAAAAAACTACATTTCTTCAGATGAAAAATTTATTAGTATTAAGGTCCATTAATTTGTAACCTTTTATGTTAGAAGGATAATCCAAGAATAAACATTTGGTACATCTTTTATCAAATTTATGTCTATGGGTTGTAAGTGTTGATGCAAAACAAAGGCAACCAAATACGATTTATGTCTATGGGTTGTAAGTGTTGATCAAATTCGAGTTCGAATTCTGTTTATAATGTGAGCTGCAGTTAAGACACAGTCACTCGAGAAAGGTAAAGGCAGATTTGCTTGAAACAATAAGGCCCTGACAGTGTTGAACAAATGTTGGTGTTATCTTTTCACGACACCATTTTGTTGTGGAGTTTGTACACAACATCTTTGATGTATAATGCCATGGTCATTGGTCGAATTGAGTTAAAAGAAATTCAGGATCATTATCTGATCTCACTATTTTAATAGGAACATTGAATTGGGTTACTACCATTGTGCAAAAATTTTTAACGATAGAAGAAAGTTCAGATTTCATCTTGAGCATGTATACCCAAGTACAACGAGTATGATCATCAACTATAGTAAGAAAACACTTGAAACCAGAATAGGAAACAACATTGAATGGTCCCCATATATCACAATGGATCAAATCAAATCTGTTCTTTGAACTAGACTAAGATACAGGAAATGAGAGTTTTATTTGTTTTGCTAAATGACATACATCACAAACATGTGTGGTATTAAAAGATATAGATGACTCCAGCTGTTTAAGATAAGGTAACCTTGAGTTGGAAACATGACCAAGTCTGTAGTGTCAGGTATCTAATTGATTTTGGGTAATGGTTGAAGCCAAAGATGAAGAATGAAACTTCGCTTGATTGTGAGTAGCAGCCTTTGAAGGAACTTGAGACAAATGGTACAGTCCATGTTTCTCAATATGAGTTATAGAAGGCAATATAAGTTAATTGGTCCCAATCATCTTCTTTCTTTATTGGTACTGTAGAAGGCAATATGAGTTAAAGAAAGAAACACAAATGTTAGATTGTTTTGTTAGTTTAGAAACAGACAACAGATTGAATGAAAAACTGGGAACACACAACACATTATGTGAAGACAGTATATTTGAAATGCAAATACTGCCAATGTGAAGCTGGAAAAGAGTTTCCATTTGGCAAATTTATGGAAGTGTTGATTGGTGTAGGTGGAGAAGAATATAATGAAGGTGAACATATCATGTGATCTGTTGCACCTGTATCTAGAATCCATGAATGTACATTCTGCAGAGATGAAGAAACTAAATAACAAAAATTTGAACGGTTACAAGAAAATTGAGAAGTAACAATGTTAACAGCCGGAGAAGATGTTTGATGAGATATTGGAGATGAAGTAGAATTTGCAAGTGCTAGAAATTTATTGAATTCCTCATAAGTAAAAGAAACTTTGGATCCTCATTACTCTGTTGAAGAGAAAGCTCAGGAGTTGTCATGGCAGCATGTGCAGTAGGTGGCTTCCTTTTTCCTTTTGGTCTAGTCTAATTAGGAGGAAAACCATGAAGATGAAAACATTTTTCTATTGTATGCCCATTGTATCAACAAATGTGTACAGTATAGAGAAAATCTCTTCTATTTATCCTTTGAGAAGTTCAAAAAACCAGATGGATGAATCTTTTGTTTGGCAATCAAAGCATGAGTTTCACTGCTGACAACATTATTTAGTTGTCTTTGACTTTCCTCTTGAAGTAGTAAAGAAAATACTTTCGCCATACTTGGTAATGGCGAAATCATAAGCAATTTACTTCGAATTGGAGCATAGAATTCATTTAGACCAATCAAAAATTTCAACACATAATCAGATTGCTGTCTAACAAAAAAAAAATCAAACAGGTTGCAGGTACAAGTTGCCATTTTACCACAGCTACATGTAGGGAATGGTCGGTAGTTAATATATTCATCCCATAATGATTTGAATGAATTAAAATATTCAGTAATTGATAAACAACCCCGAGTAATACAACTAAGAGATTTTTCAAGATGAAAAACTCTGCGACCATCACTTCGTAAGTATCTTGTTTTCAGCTCATTCCAAATATCAACAGCAGATGTAACATAGAGAAGACTATTTCTTATTTTCTTGGAAATGGAAAACATATTCATGAAAGAACTAGATTGTTTGCACGCAGCCATGTAGTATGGTGAGAACACTGATTTAAAGAAGGAGCAAGAATCGAGCCATCAATGAATGCTACCTTATTTTTAACTGTTAGAGCAATGGTGATTGACCGACTCCATGCAATGTAATTATCACCACTAAAAATTTGAGAAACCAGTAATGCACCAGGATTATCACTTGGATGTAAGTAATATGGACTGGATGAATCATCAGAAAGATTGATCATACGATGACAATTTTGAGAACTGGTAGAATTATCAGCAGAAGTCATATATGGAATTTATCGAAGAAATATAAAAAATTTGCAGATCAACGAATTTTTCTTTGTAAAGACCAAAGATAAAAGCAATTCACTTGAGGCTTTGCAATTTGATACTAGAATAATGCCGATACAGAATACTAATCTATCAGCTTCGCTTGATCAGCGTCCGAATTTTTCTGAATATTCGTACTGCTCAGAATTTTGAGGCGCAGTCTGGCTAAAAACAGAGCTTTCGTGGTTTCTTGAAAATTAAAAAAAATTGCGGAAGGGAAGCAAGTGCTCTGATACGATGTGAAGTTTTTACATAAGTTGAAAAATTTTTCTTTATAATCTGCTTCAAATACAGAGTATATGTTTGTATTTATATAATATAAGAATCAAGAATAAAGAAAACTAACTAATTAGCTAATCTTCTCTTCTTCTAATTTAACTTGCGTAGCTTTGGATTTCAGTTCCAACTGTTCAATTCTTGAAGTAATATTCCAACACTTATTTATCTTATTATTGATCTTATCATGAATGATTGAATCATTATATTCAATATAGTATGCACGGGCCAATCTGCATATTTTTTTTGTTTTACGTCTCGTAACTCTTCCTCAGCCAGGCTTGGGCTGAATAGCAGAGCAAGTACAAGTATTAGTATAAAAAATGCGTCATTTGTCATCAATATTTACTCACGGCCTCTCGGGAGAATCGATGACTGCATCTTTATTTATCATTTTTGGGGCTGTCCACCTGAGACAATCCATTCAACGAGTCAAAAACACTACAGTACAAGGAAGCCAGTTTTTTTTTTTTTTTTTCATTTTTTAAAATATATATATTAAATAATATTTTTTTACAACACATAATTAGATTTGTCTTTTACAAATAATATTCTGCACTGACACGTGGTAATCTCGCTACTTGGAGTAGCGATTTTTAACCAAATCTCGCTACTTGGAGTAGCGAGATTTGTTCTGCACGAAAAATAAACCCCAGTGACACGTGTAAATCTCGCTACTTGGAGTAGCGAGATTTGGTTAAAAATCGCTACTTGGACTAGCGAGATTACGTCAGAGTCATTCTGGGAAATACTTCCCAGAATGAGGTATTATTTTATATATTTTTTTTAAAAAAAGTTAAAACGGGAAAAAACTCATTCTTTTTCACTGGGGGCGGTTGTTACGGTTGGAGTGATTGGAGACTTAAAAAAAAAAAAAGGAAAAAAACCTCTCTTTTCAAGGAGGCACACAAGAGGCCGCAGCGTAGCAGAGGGCTTCTTGGGGAGGCTGCGCAAAAGAAGGAACACACACGGCCAGGAGAGGTGGCGGCACGCATCAAATTAAAATCTTTTCAGAATTGGAAGTCGGGTGCTCGGGGTGTTCGCTGCTGCGAGTGTTGATTTTTTTTCTACTCTCCAAATAAAAGAAAATATGGTGAAATATTTATTGTTGGATTTAATTTTCATAATAATCTAATTTTTATATTCTAGGAAAATTATGTAGCCTGGTTTTAAACTATGCTTACTTGTTGATGCTAATCTGAAGTAGTTTTCCTTTATGTTTGTTTGAATTATTCTGTGCTTAATGCTTTTAATTAACTAATCATTAATTAAATGATATTATCTTGTGATTTGTTACCAAAAGGAGGGATTATATGATAGATCTTGGATAATTCATTGTAAGTAAATATAGAGATCGAAAGACTTATATGAACCTACGTAATATTAAAAATCAATGGTCTTATTGCGTTCTTGCACTATTAATTTGCATAATCTTATGTTAAATAATAAATAAGAATATATTTTGATTGATTATCAAAAGAGGCTTTTGGAAAAAATTGAAATTTACTAATAAACAGAAAAAATGAATTCGAATTAGCTAGATGAGTAAAGCATAGTGAGAAATTAGGTGAAATTGGTTTCCTAGAAGTTTTCACCATCAGTAATTTGATACGCGACATCCAGTTTTAAATTTTCTTGAGTAGTTTATTTAAAGTAACTTTGTTTAAATTTCGTAGTCAAAAAGTATTAATTTTTCTAAATAAAATCAAGGTTATTATAAATTTGATACTTGGTAAAATTAAAACATCAATCTCTGAGGACGATACTTTACCCATCATTATATTATAAAACTACAATATTGTGCACTAACAGTTTGTACCGATCAAATTTTTGGCGCTGTTGCTGGGGATTGAGTTTTTCTTATTTTTGCCAATATCAATACAAAGTAATCTTGGTTTTAATTTTGAATTTTTTTTTATATTTTTATTTATTTCTTTTCTTTTTATTTTATTTTATTTTTATTTTTTTTTTCTGTATTTCTGGTGTGTTTTTTATGTTGGATGCGCAGTACTAGAACATGTGTCATTATTCCTTTTGATCTAGAGATTGAAAGAATGCTTAGAGTACTAAAGAAAAAGAGGGTACTAGCCATGGAGAACGGACAAGATAATGTGTAGCCACGCACCTTGAAGGATTTCGTACAACCAGTTGTGAATGACAACTATTCGGGTATCAGACGCCAGCCCATTAATGCCAACAATTTTGAGCTCAAACTCGCATTGATCAGTAGGGTGCAACAGACCCAATTCAGTGGATCACCACTTGATGATCTCAATAACCATCCGGCGATGTCTCTGGAGATTTGTGATACTGTAAAGATCAATAGTGTTACTGAAGACACCATTAGACAGAGATTGTTTATTTTCTCTCTGAGGGACAAGGCAAAAGGTTGGCTACAATCCTTACAACCAAGAAGTATCACTAGTTAGTAGGACATGACAGAAAAATTTCTAACTAAATTATTTCCACCTGCAAAAATGGCTCAACCCAGGAGTGAGATTGGTCAATTCAAGCAACATGATTTTGAATCACTTTATGAAGCATGGGAAAGGTATAAGGATTTGATTCGACACTGCCCACAACATGGATTGTCAGATTGGTTACTGATTCAGATGTTCTATAATGGGTTAAACGGGCAAACTCAAACTTTAGTTGATGCTACATCTGAAGGAACTTTGATTTCAAAGACACTTGAAGGCGCTACTGCTCTTTTTGAAGAAATGACCTCAAATAACTATCAATGGCCTACCAAAAGAACTATGGCTAAGAAAATTGTTGGGATTCATGAATTGGAGTTGTTTCCTGCACTTTCAGCTCAAGTTGCTTCTCTGTCTCATCAGATTTCAGCTTTGATCACCCAAAGGATACCACAAAGTGCAGAATATGTGGCAGCTACAAGTAGGACAGATTCGAGCAATAGAGCAAGTCAATAACATGTTCAATACTTCAACAATCGAAACTACTATTGTCATGGTGATCCTTTGCCACAATATTACCATCTAGGGCTTTGAAATCATGATAATTTCTCTTATGGAAATACAAGGAATGTGCTGCAACCTCCTCTAGGACTTGATAGTTATCAAGGTGAGAAGAGGATGTCACTTAAGGATGCCATGATATCATTTGTTGAGGAGACAAAAGCAAGGTTTAAAAATATTGATTCACGGTTGGACAACATTGAGACTCATTGCAACAATATGGGAGCCACTATGAAGAATCTTGAAATGCAAATTGGGCAATTGGCCATGACTATAAATTCCCAACAAAGAGGAACTTTTCCTAGGAACACATAATTGAATTCTAAGGAACAATGCAAGGCCATCACACTTAGGAGTGGAAAAGAAATTAAGAAGTCACCAGCAAAGGAAACCATGTCCACACCTACAACTGAAAAGAATGGTCAAACCAAGAATAAAGGGAAAGAAGAGGAGATTGTGGATGATACACATGGAGAGACTAACACGTCACTAGAAATTTCATTTCCTGATAATCCTCCTATTCTCTCTACTCCACTTCCTTATCCTCAACGTTTTCAAAAAAAAAAAAAATTAGATAAGCAATTTTCTAAGTTTTTGGATATTTTTAAGAAAATTCACATAAATATTCCTTTTGCAGATGCCTTGGAACAAATTCCAAACTATGTCAAATTCCTGAAGGACATCATTTCCAAGAAAAGAAGATTGGAGGAGTTCGAAACAGTGAAGCTTACCGAGGAGTGTAGTGCTATTCTCCAGAAGAAATTGCCTAAAAAAGTAAAAAGATCCAGGGAGTTTTACTTTGCCTTGCACTATTGGAAATTCATTTTTTGATAGAGTTTTATGTGATCTTGGTGCTAGCATTAATCTTATATCACTTTCTATTTGTAGGAAATTGGGACTTGGAGAAATGAAAAAAACAACCATTTCTTTGCAACTAGCAGACCGAACCATTAAGTATCCACGTGGAATCATAGAAGACATATTGGTAAAGGTGGACAAATTCATTTTTCCTGCTGATTTTATGGTGTTAGATATGGAGGAAGACCAAGAAGTGCCAGTAACTCTTAGCCGACCGTTCTTGGCCACTCGAAGGGCTTTAATTGATATTCAAAAGGGTGAGTAAACATTAAGAGTGGACAAGGAAGAGGTTATGTTCAACATCTACTAAGACATGAGATTCCCAGAAGATCCAAGCACTTGTTTTCGAGTAGATGTCATTTAGTAAGGTGTAGAAAAAGTCTTTCAAAAAGATGTACTAGCTGATCACCAAGAACGATCCTTGTAGTAGATTACAACACAATAGCATGTGGGGAGGCTAGAACCTATGGTAGCAAATATGGATTCTATAATCTCTAAAGAAAAGATGCATCAACCTATTTCTCTAGAGTTGAAACAATTTCTTAAGCATCATTGCTATATGTTCACAGGTGATGAGTATGAAAATGCAAAAATCTACAAATAGCAGACGAAGAAGTGGCTAGAAAAACAAATTCTTAGGCATGAGTTTGTTCCAAGACAACAAGTTCCACTCTTCAACTCAAGATTAAAACTCCTCCCTAGTAAGTTGAGATCAAGATGGATAGGTCCATAAACAATTGACAAAGTTTTCCCATTTGGAGAAATAGACTTAAAAGGACAATGTTGACTCTACGAATCCAATCTTGTTTTGATAATGACAAATCACTTGATATTTGATCTGTGCATTGAGTTTGTGAATAGGACTTACACTAAGCATGCACGGAAAGTTAACAAATCTTGGCAAAGATCCATGGAACTCAAAGAGTACGGGAATCAAGATACAAACGGCAAAGTTCAAGAATATCTTAGGAAAGGGTATTTAGAACTCATGTATTAACATTTTCATATGATTTAATTTTAGGCTCATTATAACTTAGAATGGTTTTAGGATTCATGCATTTCATGTACATCATTAGGAAACTCTCATGGACCTTGAAATGTTTTCAAAATCATGAAAAATATATTTTATGAAAGACCCAAGAAAAGAAGCCAAGCAGATTTTGTAGTTAGAAATGAAAATTTGAGAGAATGGGGAGTTCGGTCGCTTGAACTCAAATCTCAGTAGCCTGAAGAATTTCTTTGGTTGCCTAAAGATTAAGTTCGGTCACCTGAAGAATTAAATGGAGAAGACAGAACCTGGCCGAGGCTCTTCGGTCACCTGACCTTAGAACCTCAGGCGCCTGAAGTTGATACTTCAGGAGCCTAAAGTCGAGTTCGGTTGCCTGAACTCGTGGGAAAGCCTAAAAATTAGCTCTTTATTAAAAAGACACGCGAAGTATCTTATTGATCCAACGGCTGAGATTAATTCTAAGGTAATATAATATATATTATGAATATCTAAACCCTAGAGGACAAGCTAAGAGATACAACAAGAAAGATATACATCTCATTGCAAGCTTTGAACCCTAGAACCGGTTTTCTGCACTTTAATCTTCTTCCATCTTCGTTTGGAAAAATCTCTACTGAAATCAAAAGGGCATTCATTCATCGAACTAAACTTTGATCCAGTATTAAGGTTTGATCTGTCAAGTTATTATTTTACAAGAACCTCTCATCTCTTTACGTGTTTATCGTTAGAAAGAGGTTTTGATCTTTAGTGTGTATTCACATATAAAAATTGATTTTCGGAAAGATCATGTTTTGAGAAAAAATTGTTAGCTTGGTTGATTGATTTGAAATTCAAGAAGTACATAAACACATATTCATATATATTGTTCATTGGCCTTCTTATTGAAAAATGTACTTTGATTAAAATATTGGAACTTGAAGGAAAACTTTGTGATTTTTGATTGAGTTGTAATCAAGTCAAATTTTTGTTAAATAGCTCACTTCAAATATACTTGCGCATCTTTACAAAGTGAATCAAGAACCCTAGTGGACTCCAAAGCGTTCCAAATATATTTTCACTTGGGAGTTTTAATTAAATACAAATTTGTGTGTTGACACATATCATACATCAAACGATTGTATTGTTTTTCATACATTCTTGAGTTTCAAGTTATATCATATGTTAATGTACTAGGAAATTGAATTGTACTCACAAACTTTTGTTAGAAGCATTGTTTTGAGTGTTATTTTCAGATTTCATTGTAAACACGGTTCGGGTTGTGAACCGGGTGTGAGGAGGAAGCTGTACCTCTTGTGAGCAGTGAATAAGGAGTGAGCTGTACCTCTTGTAAGCAGCGCTTTGTAAGGGAAGCTCCGTCCCACTTTAAGGAGCAGGGTTTTTAGTGAATCCTTGAGTGGTTGCTCAAGGCGAGGACGTAGGCCAAGTCAGCTGAACCTCGTAAAATCACGTTTGTCTTCTCTCTTCCTTTTACTCTTTATTTTCCATGTTATATTTAAATTGAGTATATTGCAAGCATAGATAGGATTTCCGCACTCACACATAATTGAGCAACTAGAAGTAGTTGGTAAACTTATGAGAAGTGTGTAAAAGAAAATTAAGTGAATTTTTTTTAATATCCAATTCACCCCCCTCTTGGGATTACACCTTAATCAACATTGGTATCAGAGCAGGTTTACTTAGACTTGATAGTTAATTTGTAAAACGATCACATGACACACATTGGTGTAACTCCATTTGGTGAGAGACACTCATCCACTAGGCCCCCCATTTTCTGTGGTGTAAATTACACCTATTGGAAACGTAGGATGAGCATATATCTATTGAATGTAGATTGGAAAGTTTGGAAAATTGTGACTAAGGGAAATCACATTCCCATGAAAGTAATTGATAAGATTAATGTACCTAAAAATGAAGATGAATATACTGAAGAAGATTGGAAGTTAGTTCAAAGTAATGCTACAGCCATGAACATACTTTTCTGTGCACTAGATGTCAATGAATTTAATAGGGTAATGGCATGTAACTCAGCTAAAGAAATTTGAAAAAAATTAGAAGTTACATATGAAGGCACTAAGGAAGTAAAGGATAGCAGGATAGACATACTCACTAGTGAATATAAGGCATTTAAAATGATGGTTAATGAATCCATACAATCCATGTACACTAGATTCACACACATCATTAATTATTTAAATGCTCTTAGAAAAACTTACCCTTCTTATGAGTTGATCAGGAAAATACTCAAGGGATTACCTTCAGTGTGGGAAGCTAAAGCTATTGCAATAGCAGAAGGGAGAAATCTCAAGAAGATGTCGATGAACGAACTCATTGGCTCACTTATCACCTATGATCTGGTAATAAACGAGAGGAAAAATGAACAAAGCAAAGCTAAGAAGGTCACTGCACTTAAGGCATCATCAAGCTACTCAAGTGAAGGAAGCGATTCCAAAACGGATGATGACATGGCCTTGCTAACAAAGAAGTTTAGAAAGTTCTTAAAGAAGAACAAAAAGTTCAACAGAAAATTTCGGAACTCTAAATCAGAAAGAGGAGAGTAAAGCATGAAGAAAAAGAGGGAGGATCCACCAACATGCTACAATTGCCGAGAAGTTGGACACATCAAGCTCGAGTGCCCCAAACTCATGAAAGCTTCAAGGAAAAAGAAGAAGGCACTGAAAGTCGGCTGGGATACACACAGCACTAGCAGTTCAAAATATGAATCCAGGGACGACGAGGTTGCCAATCTATGTCTAATGGCACATGATGACTTTGAGATTTCCTTAAAATCCACATCTTCAAAAGATAAATGGTATATGGATAGCGGATGCTCACGCCACATGACCGAAGACAAATCAAAATTCACATCCTTCACACTCAAGGATGAAGGGTTTGTTACTTTTGGAGATAATGCTAAAGGAAGGATCACAGGTGTCGGTAAAGTCGGTAATGATTCCTCACTCATTATTGATGATGTTTTATTAGTTGAAGGTCTAAAGCACAATTTATTGAGCATAAGTCAACTATGTGATAAAGGGTACAAAGTATCATTTGAACATGACAAGTGCATAGTTGAACACAAAACTGATAATAAGATACTGTTCATTGCTAAACGACATGAAAACTTATACACCACAAGTTTTGATAACATAACTTCACAAAGTGTAACATGCTTATCTGCTATGAATGAAATAAGTTGGATTTGACATAGGAGACTAGGAAACGCAAACATGGATTTAATTTCAAAATTAGTTAAGAAAGAATTAGTTAAAGGACTGTCCAAGACAAAATTTGTGAAAGATAAAATCTGCGATGCATGCCAACTACGAAAACAAGTAAGAACAAGATTTAAGAAGAAGAAAGAGATCTCCACGACTAGGCCACTTCAAATGCTGCACTTAGACTTATTTGGACCAAACCAAATTCATAGTTTAGGAGGAAAATCATACGCTTTTGTCATAGTTGATGACTTCTCAAGATACACATGGGTACTATTCTTAGGTCATAAAGATAAAGCATGTGAAAATTTTATTAATCTATGCAAGAGAGTACAAAATGAAAAGGGATACACAACTACCAAAATTCGAAGTGATAGGGGTAGAGAGTTTAAAAATCAAGGCATGGAAGACTATTGAAGCTCATTAGGAATTGGCCATAATTTCTCAGCTCCTAGAACACCACAACAAAATGGTGTAGTTGAAAGAAATAATAGATCTATACAAGAAATGGCCAGAACTATGCTTAACGAACATAGATTACCCAAATACTTCTGGGCCGAGGCAGTGAATACCGCCTGCTATGTACTAAATAGAGTTCTAATTAGACCATCACTTAATAAAACTCCTTACGAGTTATGGAATGGCCATAGACCAAACATATCATATTTTCATGTTTTTGGTTGTAAGTGTTTTGTGCTACGAGACAATGAGCATTTAGGAAAATTCGATGTAAAATCTAATGAAGGTATCTTCCTAGGATATGCCTTAGATAGTAAAGCTTTTAGAGTGTATAATAAACGAACATTGACGGTCATAGAATCTATTCATGTAGTGTTTGATGAGAGAAATCCCTTTTCCAAAAGAATTGATGAAGATGAACCTGAATTAAACAAGAAACTAAATGAACTATCAATTGAGAATGATTCAGGAAAGAAAATTGAACTTAGAGAACCATCCATTGAAATTGAAGAAACTACAACTGAGGTAAATGCACCACCCAGAGAATGGAAATACATAAAGAATCATCCCATAGATCAAATAATAGGTGAACCACTACGAGGAGTATCCACTCGCTCCTCTCTTAGGAACATGATAAGTCATTGTGCATTTTTATCACAAGAAGAACCTAAGAATGTGAGTACAGCTATAGAGGATGAATCTTGGGTGCTATCCATGCAAGAAGAATTAAATCAATTTGAAAGAAATAGAGTATGGACTTTAGTTCCCAGACCAGAGGATAAGTCAATCATAGGGACCAAATGGATATATAAGAATAAGAAAGATGAAAATGGAATAGTTGTGAGAAATAAGGCTAGATTAATAGTTCAGGGATATAACCAAGAAGAAGGTATAGATTTTGATGAAACATTTGCCCCAGTAGCGAGGATGGAAGCCATACAAATGTTATTAGTATATGCAGCATTTAAGGATTTCAAGCTATATCAAATGGACGTGAAAAGCGCATTTTTAAATGGCTACATAAATGAGGAAGTGTATGTAGAACAACCCCCTGGGTTTGAAAACCATAGGAACTCAGATCATGTTTATAAACTAACAAAGGCCTTGTACGGTTTAAAGCAAGCTCCTAGAGCTTGGTATGAAAGGCTAAGCAGATTTCTGTTAGAAAATGGATTTATAAAAGGAAAGATATATACAACCCTATTCATAAAGACTAAGGAGGATGATATTCTCCTAGTGCAAGTATATGTAGATGACATCATTTTTGGCGCTACCGATAAAGAATTGTGTAATGAATTTGCCAATTCAATGCAAAATGAATTTGAAATGAGCATGATGGGTGAACTAAATTTCTTCCTAGGTTTCAGATTAAACAAGCAAATCATGGAATTTTCATAAATCAATCAAAGTATATTAGAGACCTACTCAAAAAATTTAACATGGAAGACGAAAAAATACTAGGTACACCTATGAGCACTTCATTGAAAATAGATAAAGATGAACAAGGTATACCAGTAGATGTCAAACTATATCGTGGAATGATAGGTAGCTTGTTATACCTAACTGCCAGTAGACCAGATATAATGTTTAGCGTATGTTTGTGTGCAAGATTTCAATTTGCTCCAAAAGAGTCTCACTTGCTAGCTATTAAACGTATACTTAGATATTTGATAGGAACCGTGGACATTGGGTTATGGTATCCTAAGCACACATCATTTGAGATTCATAGTTATTCAGATGCTGATTATGCAGGTAGTAAAGTGGATAGGAAGTGCACTAGTGGTACTTGCCACTTCTTAGGACACTCCTTGGTCTCTTGGGGTTTCCAAGAAACAAAATTAAGTCGCTCTTTCCATAGCTGAAGCTGAATACATAGCGGCAGGTAGTTTTTGTGCTCAAACGCTTTACATGAAGCAAAAACTGAAGGATTTTGGATTAAGCTATGAAACAATTCCCATAAGATGCGATAATACGAGTGCAATAAATATCTCAAAGAATCCTATATTACATTCACGAACTAAGCACATAGAAATACGACATCACTTTCTTCGTGACCATGTACAAAAAGGGGATGTAAGACTTGAGTTTGTATGCACAGATGAACAATGGGCCGATATATTCACAAAACCACTTGCAGATGATAGATTTATACAAATTAGACGTGAATTAGGTCTCATGCGTAGTCGAGAGGTTTCTTAGAATCGTGATTAAATGATATAATTTAGGGGGAGCAACATCTCTTACGACTTAATCACTTGAACGTGCATATTATTAATATTATTAATATTTGGTATTAACATTTGGATACATTCAAAACCTTAAGATCTCTAAAGGGAAAAGAACATAAGGTTGCATCTACTCATGCTTTATTTGTTTACACCTTTTTGTTGATGTCAAAAGGGGGAGAAATCTAGAAAAGCAAAAATAATAATAAAATGGAAGCAAAGAGTCTTGGTAAAACTATTATAGATGTTATGCAAAGGGGTGAGATATACAAAGGGGGAGAAACTGTTATTGATGTCATAATTGAAACATCATGAGCATATTCATTATGAGCATATTTCATATTTCATTTGGATTCAGGATAAACACTTTGTGTATGAACATGAGCATATTGTCATTCATTGAGGGGGAGCCTTGTTAGGCATAACCCATTATATATATTTTTGCTCGTGTATTTGTCATCATCAAAAAGGGGGAGATTGTTGACTCTACGAGTCCAATCTTGTTTTGATAATGACAAATCACTTGATATTTGATCTGTGTATTGAGTTTGTGAACAGGACTTACACTAAGCATGCACGAAAAGTTAACAAATCTTGGCAAAGATCCATGGAACTCAAAGAGTACGGGAATCAAGATGCAAGCCGAAAATTTCAAGAATATCTTGGGAAAGGGTATTTTAGAACTCATGTATTAACATTTTCATATGATTTAATTTGAGGCTCGTTATAACTTAGAATGGTTTTAGGATTTATGCATTTCATGTACATCATTAGGAAACTCTCATGGACTTTGAAATGTTTTCAAAATCATGAAAAATATATTTTATGAAAGACCCAAGAAAAGAAGTCAAGCAGATTTTGTAGTTAGAAATGAAAATTTGAGAGAATGGGGAGTTCGGTCACCTGAACTCAAACCTCAGTAGCCTAAAGAATTTCTTCGGTTGCCTGAAGATTAAGTTCAGTTGCCTGAAGAATTAAATGGAGAAGACAGAACCTGGCCGAGGCTCTTCAGTCACCTGACCTTGGAACCTCAGGCGCCTGAAGTTGATACTTCAGGAGCCTAAAGTCGAGTTCGGTTGCCTGAACTCGCGGGAAAGCCTAAAAACCAACTCTTTATTAAAAAGACACGTGAAGTATCTTATTAATCCAACGGTTAAGATTAATTCTAAGGGTAATATAATATATATTATGAATATCTAAACCCTAGAGGACAAGCTAAGAGATACAACAAGAAAGATATACATCTCATTGCAAGCTTTGAACCCTAGAGCTAGTTTTCTGCACTTTAATCTTCTTCCATCTTCGTTTGGGAAAATCTCTACTGAAATCAAAAGGGTATTCTTTCATTGAACTAAACTTTGATCCAGTATTAAGGTTTGATCTGTCAAGTTATTATTTTTCAAGAACCTCTCATCTCTTTACGTGTTTATCGTTAGAAAGAGGTTTTGATCTTTAGTGTGTATTCACATATAAAAACTGATTTTCGGAAAGATCATGTTTTGATAAAAATTTGTTAGCTTGGTTGATTAATTTGAAATTCAAGAAGTTCATAAACACATATTCATATATATATATATTGTTCATTGGGCTTCTTATTGAAAAACCTACTTTGATTAAAATATTGGAACTTGATCGAAAACTTTGTGATTTTTGATTGAGTTGTAATCAAGTCAAATTTTTGTTAAATAGCTCACTTCAAATATACTTGCGCATCTTTACAAAGTGAATCAAGAACCCCAGTGGACTCCAAAGCATTCCAAATATATTTTCACTTGGGTGTTTTAATTAAATGCAAATTTGTGTGTTGACACATATCATACATCAAATGATTGTATCGTTTTTCATACATTCTTGAGCTTCAAGTTATATCATATGTTAATGTACTAGGAAATTGAATTGTACTCACAAGCTTTTGTTAGAAGCATTGTTTTGAGTGCTATTTTCAGATTTCATTGTAAACACGATTCGGGTTGTGAACTGGGTGTGAGGAGGAAGTTGTACCTCTTGTGAGCAGCGGATAAGGAGGGAGCTGTACCTCTTGTAAGCAGCACTTTGTAAGGGAAGCTCCGTCCCACTTTAAGGAGTAGGGTTTTTAGTGAATCCTTGAGTGGTTGCTCAAGGCGAGGACGTAGGCCAAGTCGGCTGAATCTCGTAAAATCGCGTTTGTCTTCTCTCTTCCTTTTACTCTTTATTTTCCACGTTATATTTAAATTGAGAATATTGCATGCATAGATAGGATTGCCACCCTCACACATAATTGAGCAACTAGAAGTAGTTGGTAAACTTATAAGAAGTGTGTAAAAGAAAATTAAGTGAATTTTTTTCAATATCCAATTCACCCCCCCCCCCTCTTGGGATTACACCTTAATCAACAGACAAGATAGGGAATATATTCCGAGTTAATGGTCAGAGACTGAAGCACTACTATGGAAAACAAATGGAGAGGAATTGTGCATTTATTCCTCTTAGAGATTCTTAAAGATTGAAACGTCTGGCTAGAGAAATTAAAACAAGCGTTCATGGGAGGCAACCCAAAGATTTTTTCTTTTGTTTATTTATTTTATCTTTATTTATTTATTTATTTATCTATGCGCTTTTGAATAATTTGGATTTTTTATGCAGGTTTATTTGGCATGAGTACAGAGCTGAAAATTTAATTCCTTGACGGATTCACCAAGAAGCAGGGAAATTTCCTTCTTTTCTTTAATATTTCTTATCTTTGAATAGCATTGAAAAAAAAAAAGAGGAATATGGATGATTAGGCAAAGAGTGACACTACTTATGCCCTTCACATACTTGCATATAACCTAGGAGTACACTTGGGTCATTTATATGTAGTTTCTCTTTATATGGCTAAACTAGGAATTGTAACTTATTGAAGGTTGATTGGTAGTTCATTTGTGTTAATTTGGCTATATAAATTCTTGTATCTACATGGTATTTGTTGAGGCTTAAAAAATTCACGTTCACGTGACTTGGGGCACTTAAGATTCCTTGTGAACACTAAGAGAGCGCCCGTGGCGACTTTGACACCTTGTGAGGTACTATTGAGTCATTTATCGTTCTTTTGAGTTTTTGACGTCAACTCAGAGTTCATGAAACCCAATTTTCCCTATTTTTCCTGGATATTCTTTGTGCACTAGTCTTGATTTTTGAATTGCTAACTTAGAGGTGACATCTAGTGGGGAGATAGAAACCTAGGTCTTGTAGCCTACTCAAGATATGAAGGCTGAGCCACCCCTAGAAATAAACTTATTTCATGGAATCTTATTCAAGCTTAATGCACATGGGTGGTATGAAAAAAAAAAAAAAAAGAAGTGTTATGATTGTTCTCACTAACCATGAAAAGAAATAAATTGAAAAATGAGCAGAAGAAATAAAAAGAGAAATAGAAATACCCCAGAAGAGGTAAAAGATTAACACCTGCTCCACACAACTACAACAAAAGTAAGGGACACGACACATGTTCTCCACATATGAAGACTCTTCACCCTCCTAATGCCTCAGATGTATTCACGCCTAGTTTGTGAATAAGTGGATCTAGGGTGGTCTTCGTTGGATATGGTGAGTAGGTGAGAAGATGCTAGGGTAAAGGAACCGACACCTCGTAAATAGGCTGGATCCTTTTTAAACTGGTCCACTTCATACATTTAGCATTTGTTCCTTGCAGTATGTGGGATGTTTGATCATGACACTCCTCCTCATATACGATGAGTTAACCCATCCTTTCTGAGTGTTTTTTAGGGTATACTAGTTAGGCCAAGCCAAAGTGACAGTTCTTTAGGTGTAACGAGTCACACACATTACACATGCTTTGAGATTTCACCTATTTATACTCAGATTTATATGGCTACATTAACTCTGAATTGTACTCGCTAATTAATTTTACGTGCATTTACTGTTCTTAATGGCTATATAATGATGAAACTTACATGAATGACTTACTTCGGAGTTGCGTGCATTGTGTATGAATGAGTTTGTGTGTAATTTGATGATATTCTTGTATGTGAAGTGGTATGGTTGTGTTGCATGTGTGTTCATTCATTGAAATTTGTGGGTAGCACCCTGAATTGCATTCACGTTATTTGCTAGAGACTAGCAAAACGTTAGTTGGGAGGTGTGATTACGCGCCACAGTTGCGCAATTATGCATTTAATTTCATACATTCAAGATCATAATCTCAATTAAAATGCCCAATTTTGTATAATAGTTTAATCATCGAGCTCACCCGATAATTTTAGGATAAATTCCCTATTTGTTGCCAAACATTCACTACAAAAAAAATGGTTTTTAGTGATGAAATTATTAGTGACAGTTTCAAATTCATCACTAATAGTAGGGTATTAGTGACGGTTTTAGAAACTGTTACTAATACTGCACTATTAGTGACGAATTTGAATCCGTCAATAATATTTCGTCATAAAAACCGAGAGAAAATCGCGCGAAAATATTTTTCATGCAGAATTTATCTTGGGAAAATATTAGTAACAATTTTTGTGGTATTAGTGACGAATTAAATCCGTCACTAAAAGGTAAACATTAGTGACGACTAAATAACCGTGACTACTATCATTTAAAAAAATAAAAAAAAATTTACTTCAAAGTATTAGTGACGGATTTCTGAATCCGTCACTATTGGCCCATTATTAGTGACATATTGAGAACCGTCACTAATAATTCGACATTTTTTAAAAAAAAAAAAAAATCTATTTCACAGCATTAGTGACGAATTTAGAAATTCGTCACTATTGACCCAATATTAGTGACGGATTTGAGAACCGTCACTAATACTTCCATTTTAAAACAAATAATTTTTTTTTACTTTACGTTATTAGTGACGGATTCAAAACTGTCACTAATACTTCCCCTATTTAAAAATGATTTCAACATTTTTGTTTATATTATTAGTGATGAATATATATATTCGTCTCTATTGCCCCGGTATTAGTGACGGATTTTAAAACCATCACTAATGTTTCCCGTATTCTAAAATAATTTTAATTTTATTATTTCAAAGTATTAGTGACGAATTTTGAAATTCGTCACTATTTCCCTTGTATTAGTGACGGATTTTACGATCGTCACTAATACTTCACGTAATTAAAAAAAGAGTTTTTTTTTTTTTTTTGCAGAGCTATAGTGACGAATTTATTAATTCATCACTACTAGTCCTTTAATAAGATGTACCCTAATCTTCCTTTTCTTTCCCTCATTTCCTACTCTACGCGCGCCGCTGCGATCTTCTTTCCCTTGGCTTTCCCTCCTCCCTTCTTTCCCCTGCTTTCCTTCCTCCTCTAGCTGCCTTCAACAGGTACCGCAGCTGCCGCCCAAGTCCCTTCTCCCCTTTCGTCATCTTCAAGTAGCCTCCCGCCCGAGCTATGTTTTCTCTTTGGTCATTTGCTCGGACTCCCTAACCTTCCTCTGTCTCAGCTCGTACCACGCCACTACCCGCCACTCGCTGTCAAGTTCCCGGCCTCTGGTTGCACTCAGAGTCACAGCCCCAGTTGCGCCGCCGCTACCCGCCCAATTCGTCACCATCGAGTACCCCGCCTCAAGCTACGCTTGGAGCCGTAGCACCATCCGGTATATGAACCTTTACAATCAAAATAGTCAAACTCAAATTTGTTTATGTTTCTCAATTGATCAAATGTTATTTTTTAACTCTTTCATATTCAATTTAAAGCTTTTGCATTAACCCTTTAGCTATTAGGTAGTCTTATTAATGCAATAGTCATAATATGAGTGCTTCCTCTCGAGCTAGGATGTTAATTGGTGTATAGAAAAAAAATCCCAACTAAATAAAGAGGCAGAGGAACCTAGCCTGTGTTACTAATCCCCTTTCATGACTAGATATTTTAAATAAATTCCATGAGCCACTAATAGCCTTAAAAGTCAGTCCTACCCAAAAGACCAATGAGGCATCCATAAGTTTCGAAGGCAGAGATTTGCTAACTCCACTCCACCTTTCTAGAATGTCATGTGAATAATTTCTCGTAATTTTTTTGTTAAGCATGCCCCTCTGAAAAAAAAAAAAATTTGAACTTAAATCGTAGGATTTCCTCTTTACTGGCTAATGCCTCTGCAAATGGAGCCTCGAGCAACCTCAAAGCGGCAGAGGATTTAGGACCCACCAAGGGGAGAGGCTTCTTCCAAGGGTCGAGCTGTACTGAGTGAGGACGAAAGGATTTCGGATAAGACGAGAGCACCAAAGGTGACTCTTGAGGATGTGCAGTTGCCCCCGGCACGTTCTGCTGCGGCACCCATTAAAGAGCAGTCCTCGAATGTTACCCCAAGGATTACAAAGGACATGGCCACTCATCCGGTGTTGTATCGTACGAATAGGCCGACCATGCCGTATGATTACGATAATCCACCTCCGGTGGATATTCCTGACCTATTGCTGCCTCGAGCCCTCAGGCCACACCCATATAAGGAACCACCACCCTCCCCTCGTACCCTTAGAATGCGTCGTCTTCTAGAGGAAATGGCGTGGGACCGAGATGCCGCTAGAGCAGTAGCCTCATCTTGTTGCTCGTGCAGTTCCGATTCTGATTCAGACTCTGATTAGGATAGACTAGATGCTTGGGATATTTTTATGCGCTTTCTCTTTTTCTTATGTACTGTGCTCGTGCACCCTTGTGCTGTTATTTTATTTCTTTCAATGTTATTTGTTTTTTATTGCATTCTGTTTTACCATGCTTTTGAATGGCTGTACGTGTGCTTTGATGTGTCTATCTACATTGTATTGCCTCTAAAAGTAATGAAAATACATGGAGCTTTTGATTTCTACCCATCTTTTGGGAGATACTATAACAGTATTACTTATGTTGTTAGGACTTGATTTATCTTTTTAGCAATTTCATAAATGCATAGACATTAAGGTAACAACAACAATCTGAAGTGTACAGTGAAAGGTCAAGAAGTAAATGTCATATGAAGTAAAATGCCAAATTAATTACTACCATTTCATGTATTCATTGAAGCTTAGACCCGTCCAAGAACGGTTACTATACATTCATTCCTAATCGTACATGTGAGACAAATCAATTGTTATATTTCAATTGATTATTAGTCATACTATGTTGACTAATAATCACTTGAACATGTTAATTATTTGTTTCACTTACGATTAGTAATGTGAGTATTTCAACCATTCTTGGATTGTCCAATGTGGACAATTTAGGAAGTTGTATTTACATTGTTGTCATCGTTCACGCTTTGTCAATTGTTAGTATATATTTCAAGTGCATCTCTACTTGTGTTCTCTGGGTGCATAGTGGGGTGTCGTGACAATTTGTTAGTGATGGAAGACTAGCCAAATTTTCACTTCCCCCATATCGTGTACTTGGAGAGCCATGGGGAGATGTTGCCGAAATTTATAATGACTACAATGAAGGAATTTAAGCGATTGATCGCAATATAAATGCAACATTCCTGAATGGGATAGGATCCGTACCCTTTACAGTATGATGGTTGATTAAGGATTCACGATGCATGCATGATAAGCAGTATGAGAATATAATGAACGCCATTTACTTGAACATATTATAGGGTAATTAATGAACATGGATAAGAGTTGGATGAACGCTCGGGGTAGGGTTTTTCCAGAAATCGTGAAAGGGGTACATGATTTCATAGAGTTCGCACGTCCTCGTGCAGACAGAGCCAGTAGAATAAGGTGTCCTTGCAAGAAATGCCAAAACATAACATTCAAACACATTGAGTTGGTCCATTCACATTTGTTAGAATTTGGAATGGAGAAAAGGTACACAAGATGGGTGTTCCACGGTGAATATTACGTAGTTCAGAGCGATAATTTAAATGACGCTGAAGATGAGGGGGCAAATATAGTAGGTGGTGATACATGTTCTAAAGGGTTAATCGAAATGTTAGGTGAATTGCAAATGGGGATTGCAGTGGACACCGGTGATGTCAGTGTGTCGCGTACTGGTGATGAAACTACTTCATCGGGTACCATACCTTGTGATCCTAGTACGTTGAATCTACTCGGTAAACCATTTGCTAATCTCATGAGGGATGCATGGGTGCCCCTATCTCCAAACTGTAAAAAGTTCTCAAAATTAGAGTTTCTGATAAAGTTGCTTCATGCAAGGACAATGTATGGGTTATCTCAAAGCGCATTCAACATGCATTTAAGCCTCAATAAGGTAGCACTTCCGGAGGGTGAAACACTTCCCAGGTCTTTTTATGAGGCGAAGACATATATTCGTGAATTGGGTCTCGGTTACACTCTAATACATGCGTGTAGGTATGATTGTGATGAAACTGTTCCATATATCGAGTATGTTGTTCCAAACTCCTTACTTTGCATTGTATTTACATATGCATAATTATATACTTTTTTGACATTAACAAATACTAATGTTGCATATAGCGAACATAATGCTGAACTCCTGACCCAAAATGAACGGAATGTTGATAAAAGACATAAGGAGTTTATCAATTGGTTTGGGAGTCGTGTAAGTAACAAAAACTGCTTCAGTTAGAAGCAATGTATGGTTTCACTATTGACGGTATTTTATAGATGAAAGTCATGTTTTACAATAAGGAACCAACGGCAAGTAAAGATTTGTACGCGTTGGCATGTGGCCCCGATCAGCAGGTTAACCGCTACAACGGTTGCATTGTTAACGGGTTACGATTTTATACAAAGTTCCTCGAACTGCATAGAAGAATCCAAAATTGTTGGATTGCAGTGCTAGGCACAGAAGGAGATGAAGATATTGACTACTTCGATGTGTTGGATGATATTATAGAGCTTAGCTATGGAGCAAACAGAGTCGTCCACCTGTTCAAGTGTACCTGGTGGGACATCGGCAATAAAAAGACTAAGATAAACACCGATGCCTACTTCACCAGTGTCAATTTTAGCTAGATTTGGTATCAAAATGACCCTTTCGTGCTTGCGACGCAAACAGAACAAGTGTTTTACCTTAAAGACACCAAATTAAAGGGTGAATGGCATGTGACCCAAAAGATTCCCCCCCCCCCCCCCTAGGGAGTTTGTACGCAATTGCAGAAGTGGCAGATGGTGAGATGAGTGCCAATGAGGCTACATTCCAAGAAGATGAGTCATCTGTCCACGCAGCAACACAATCTGAAACAGATGTTGTCGAAGAAGGCGCTGATCCTATACCATTGCATAGGGATGGTGCTAGGGCAGAACACATAGGAGCTGCTAACATTACAATTGAACCTTATTTAGACATTCACTTCATCGACGATGAGGAAACTGATGGGGAAGATGAAACAGGAATCGAGTACTATAATGAATAGGAAGACACTTTAGAAAGTGAGGATAATACGGATATTGAGGATGTATAGGGGGGGTAAGCACGTTATTTTTGTCACTATGTATCTGACATGTGTAAATAACTTTAAAATTCATATCTGTTGCATCCATCTAATATTCGTACTTCATTTATATACTTGTCTATTTTTGTCACTATGTATCTGACATGTGTAAATAACTTAAAAATTTGTTCTTCTTATATTGATTTGTATAATTATTTGTAGATATGGCACCAGGAGGTCAACGTTGTAAACTTCCATTCAGGCCCACTACTACATCACATGAGGATGATCCGACATCCTCGAGCCCGGCGGAGCCTGTCGGTACTGATACAGCGGCACCATTGCCTGACCCATCGACAGCTCAGCCAGACATGGATACCACTGATGTGAATGACACACAGGGTGAGTTACCGACTATCATGAGCAGTGTTGGTATGGATATGATTCATTTATTTACATGTCAACTATTGATGATAGTTATTCACGTGTACGATTATAATGTTGTTTTTAATTTAACTCTACTTTCAGCATCTACGTCCATGGTTAGGTCAGGTCATGGTGCAACAAAGACAATGTCACTGAAGAAGCACCTGGATAGGACTAAACAGCGGATTCAGATCGACATTCCTCCAGGATACACCGCCCTACTAAACGATTGGTGCACTGCGTGGACGAGGGAGCTTGGCATTATATGCCAACAGTATGCTCCAGTCACTGCATTCAGCTGGCCCCAAGTGACTCAGGAGCAGTACATGGTCCTTTACATGCGCATTTTGGTAAGTTCCCTAACCCTATATAGCTGTTTTTAATTTCAATGTCTTTTTACTTTTTATATACTAGCCAATTAACAACTGTCTAACATTGTAATTGTATTACCTATATATACAGAAGGAGTTTGATATGGACATCCTCGAGGATGACCATGTGAGAAGGGCGGTCGACGTCCAATTTAATAATAAATTTAAGAGCTATCGCTCCAAAATGCGCTTCCATTTTCAAGCGATGGGAGATGAAGCAGAAGCACGGCTATACAATAAGATATCCCAAGAAAATTGGGACGTGGTGTGTCGCCATTTTCGCGACCTGCGCTATCAGGTGATGTGTTTGTATTCTAATCACTAATTTTTCAGAATGATGTCCCTAATATGTCGGCATGACATATTCCTTGCAGGCCATATGTGAAACAAATGCTGCGAACCGCAGCAAACTCCCTACGACGCATTGCGGTGGATCGAGGCTATTTGTAAATCATCGCCAGGTAATTACTATATATAAAATTATCTGACCATTACATGACATAATAGTAATGATGACTTATATGATAATGTAGCGTGATCTCGAGACTGGCACAGAGGAGCTGCTGCCAGATCTGTATCAAAGAACACACCAATGGAGATCGGGGGAGTGGTGCGAGGGTGCGCAGGATCGACATGTAAGTGAAGCGAAAGATTTAGTTTATTACTTTATTCAAAACATCAAAGTTGTAGTCTTACTTATTCCTTTTTATCATTTTCATGATTGAAATTAGGCACGGATGGTCGAGCTGAGGGATGCACCTATTTCAGAGGGGAGTTCGCACATGACAGATTTCAAGATCACTTCCCAAGTGCTTGGGCAACGAGGTGGGGCTGGGTGAAAGGTCTTGGAAGCGAATACATCACCCCAACAATATCATCATCCATGGGTGCGGAGGCTCGTGCAAAGATGGAACGATAGCATCGAGAGGCTGATTCTGATAAGCAGGAGATGGCTCGACAGATGCAGAGGATCACTACGGAGAACGCGGAATTGAGATCGGACCTCTCCACCCTTCGAGCCTAGATGCAAGCCATGATGGATAGGCAGGCGCAGTTAGAGGAAAGGATGCGCCGATCTGGACAAGATGATGCGGGTGGCTCCTCTAATTGATTATAAGGTATTATGATCACAAATTGAGTTTCATGTTAAATCATGCTAGTCTAGAATGCCTCTTGCATGGCAGATGCAGTTGATGTGTATTGCATGCTGGTAGTTGATATAGGTTCTCGTGTGACTTCAACTTCTTATAAATGCTCTATTTGAACTTATCAACTCATTATTTGCTATGCTCATTTGGTAGGCACTCAGGTGTGGGAATATATGAAGTTTGAAGATGCTTAAGTTTCAATTTGTTGGACGAGGAGAAGATAAGGCAGTGTAATTGATGGGGAAGGGGAGAATGAAGTGGAATTAGACTTGTGGGTTAATGGGTATTTCTGAAAATGTGACATCTTTGAACTTCGCTTATGTAAAAACATCTGTTTTTGTCAACTCATGATATGCTATGGTCATTAGGTAGCCACTCAGGTGGGACAATTCATGAAGTTTGAAGAAGCATCTGAAACATCTTCGAAACATGGTGGGATGACAACTACAGGGGCAGTTCCTATCCCTCAATTGCCAAAATTACAAGAAAATGTGTGCAACTTCATGTTCTTCTATCGAATGGCTTGGACAAGCTTCTTCTTTTTTTGTGGGGGTGGGGGGGTCATAAAATGAATGAGCACAGGATGCATGGCTTCTGTATAGTTTCTGGATTTTGTTCCATGTGTTGGACAATTTGAATATTTAGAAGTAATAGTCGAGGTAGTAGTGGTTATAAGTAGTAAAATATCAGTTACAGTCAGTTGTTTTGGAAAAACTGAACATAATTAAGATTTTACTGCTTATCACCACTACTACCTCGACTATTACTTCTACATATTCAAATTGTCCAACACACGGAAAAAAATCCATAAACTATACAGAAGCCATGCATCCTATGCTCAGTCATTTTAACCCCCCACGCCCCCAAAAAAGAAGAAGCTTGTCCAAGTCATTCAACAGAAGAACATGAAGTTGCACACATTTTCTTATAATTTTGCCAAGTGAGGGACAACAACTGCCCCTGCAGTTGTCATCCCACCATGTCTCGAAGATGTTTCGGATGCTTCTTCAAACTTCATGAATTGTACCACCTGAGTGGCTGCCAAATGACCATAGCATATCATGAGTTAACAAAAACAGACGTTTTTACATAAGCGAAGTTCAAACATGTCACATTTTCAGAAATACCCATTAACCCACAAGTCTAATTCCACTTCATTCTCCCCTTCCCCATTAATTACACTGCCTTATCTTATCCTCATCCAACAAATTGAAACTTAAGCATCTTCTCTGCTATTTATATTCTGAATTTAAGATATGGTTGGCATGTATTACTGTCGTGAATATGCTACATGATTGGTAGTCTAGAATGCCTCCTGCATGGTGGATGCAGTTGATGTGTATTGCATGCTAGTAGTGGATATAGGTTCTCGTGTGCCTTCAACTTCTTATAAATGCTCTATTTGAACTTATCAGGTGCAGGTTATATGAGAAAACGTCCAATTTACAGACAACATGCTACCGAAATTGCGTTAAAATTTAACCAAACAAAAAGAAAAGATAGGCTTAGTCGTTTAATGTTAAAATATTTTTGAAATGATGAGTGAATCTTAGGAATCATAATAAATAAGGCAATGTAGACTTAGTTAATTTAGAACAGACATTCATTTATATGTTTCCAATCCATATTGGTGGTTCACAAAAGCATTAGATAAACAGCCCCCTGTCTAATTCCTTCACGTAACACCTAACCCTTCCTCAAAGGCATTCTATCGAAGAACTCACAACTAGCTCAATCACACGCCTTCTCAAAATTAGAAAATCTAATTTGAACAAAATGCCCTTTTTCTCTCTACGACAAACATCCTACCACTTAAATGTCTACTAAAAATAACATACGCAATCTGTCTCTCTCCCACAAAAAACACTTTGTGCAAAAGAAATAGTATTACTAAGGAAAAGGTTAGACTTCATGTTCAGAGTCCAATACTCCAAACTTCAAGGTAATATGAACAATATAGGAATAATTGGGAGTTGTATCATAAAACTTGAAAGTAATATGAACTTTGCAATTTTATAAAGTATATTTATTTTTTACATTGGATTTATAATTATGTAGGTTTTTCCTTAGATTTTGCTATCATTGAGAAGGGTTTGTTAATTAACTTTTAGGTCTACTTTTGATAACTTCTATTTTTGATAGTGGGCATATCATTTGCAGTGTTTATACAATGAATGGAGGGCCTTTATCTAGTTTACCCGAAGTTTCTTTTCAAAATTGATTTGAAATGTGATAAGCTTGCCCATGTAGACAAAATGAATTTTAGCCTTTCATCTGATAGGTTGTCGCTTATAGTTAAGGTATGATTTAAATATTAATTTTATTTCGCTTGAATCTTGATGCCCTTCTTGCAGTCATTGCATCCACAAGGCAAGATTCAAGAGAAATAAAATTAATATTTAAATCATACCTTAACTATAAGCAACAACCTATTGATGAAAGGCTAAAATTCATTTTGTCTACATGGGCAGGCTTATCGCATTTCAAATCAATTTTGAAAAGAAACTCGGGGTAAACTAGATAAAGAATCGTTGATGCAACCACCATCATCCACGGCCTCGTCGTTCTCTGTCATCCATAATCTCATTGCAGCTAGAGATGGGTATATATCTAACTTCAGTTTAATACATGGTTTAACTTCTGGACTGCATGCTTGGATTGGCATATCTTGTGAATTGCATGCTGGTAGTGGACATTAGCACTACATGCTTGATTGGAATGCCACACATACCCTGGCTAATGCAATGATGTGTATTGCTTGCTGGTAGATACTTTTAGGTTGTTGCATGTACGTCTTAATCTAAATGACATCTGTATGATGCAAAAATATTGTGAATTGCATGCTTTTGTGACTTTCGGGTTTGGGAAATATTTTATTTATCGACGGCATGTTGTCGAAAATTTGTTGAAAATTTTAAGGAAAGGAAAGAAAATTTCATGAGACCAATTTTGGACTATATGATATAATTTTTCATTGATTTCTTGCTTGCTTGGTGTTTATGCCAATTTTGGTTGGAGTCTGTTATTTATGTTTCAACCACTATATTCTGATATATATCTATGTGTGTGTGTACGTGTGTGTTTTATGGGATGCATGAACACGTTACATTATTTAATGCTTATTATATGAAGCTCCGATGCACTCGCAAAATTAATTACTAGTTGGATTATTGTGAATTGTTGATCGTAAACACCTAGATTTGGAGTATCTCTATGGAAAATGTCATATTTAGAGGAGAAATGCTGCCAAAATTTTTCAAAAAGCGCATACTAATTTTTTTAACTTTCTTAATTAATTTGTAGGGTTTGCAACTGTGACAACGTCAGGATGATGTCATGCACTCTAGACGCGACTGAAAACTTTCTTTGTTATCTGAACAGATTAAATGTATTTGAATTTGAATTTATATAATGTATTTGTATTTAAATTTGAATTTGTATGACATATTTGTAATTTAATTTGAATTAGAATTTTTAATGATTTATGAACTTTATTGATATTATGAATGTATAAGAAAATGTAATTTAATTATAGATTTTTACAGAAATTAATAATTGGAAACAAAATTAATTTCATTAATAATCATTCAATTTAAGTATTAATGATGGTTTCAAAATCGTCACTAATACCCGTTTTTAAAAGTTTTAGTGAAGGAATTCAAACTATCACTAATAATAGCTCTGCAAAGCAATAGTGACGATTCTAAAACCGTCACTAATACTAGAGCATTACTGACGACTTAACAATCGTCACTGATAGAGTAATAGTGACGGTTTTAAAACAGTCATTAATAATAAAGCAATAGTGACGGTTCTAAAACCGTCACTAATAATAGAGCATTAGTGACGGTTTCATGACTGTCACTTAACAATGGAGCAATAGTGACGATTTTGAAACCGTCACTAATACTATGGCTTTAGTGATGATTCTTGGTCGACCCGGTGTAAAAACTATAGTGACAGGCTTAGGTTTTTAGTGACAGTTTTTATCCGTCACTAATACTTTACTATTAGTGACGATTTGGAATATTTGTCACTAATAATTATTAGTAACGGCTGATATAGCGACTATTATAAATTCGTCACTAATACTCGTAAAACCGTCATTAATACTATTAGTGACGATTTTGTGAGTATTAGTGACGGTTTAAATCCATCACTAATAATCTTCTTTTTTGTAGTGATTTATGGACACTTGTGTTTGATTATTGCAAGATAGTTTTTTTGAACATTAAATTTGAAATTAGAATGTAGGTGGGTCATGAGCATGAAGAAGTGTCATGTATATGAGATGGAATCCAAATCAAGACCATGAGCATTCGGGATTTTCATGAACATTTAAAGGTTAATTTTCAGAAGCCGAGTCATGCACGCAAAGAGAGGCTGTTTTCGATATTACTTCATAATCTATGCGTAACTCTCTTATCTAACCTCCGATTCAAATGATTCAATGATATAGAAAGCTAATAGAACCCTCTACAGCTTTCATGTTTTGCGTTTTGAGAAGAACTAGTTGTATCAAGGTCGAAATCGGACATGAAGTTACCATACGTTGTTTTTATGGATTCATTCGGCACTACTTCGTAATCTGAACATAAATTTCTCAATCGAGCTCCGAATTAGACAATTCAAAATGTTGTGTAAAGTTGAGGAAATTTTTTACAATTTTCATGTTTTTATTCTTGAGAGTTATGGGCTGTATGAGGGTCGAAAGCGGGCTTGAAAGTGGAGGGCAGACTATGTGCCTTTGAAATAAAAGAAAAAAAAAAGTGTGATGTGATTCGGCCATGCAGCCGAGTCATCTTAGAGCAGCACGCTGGGTGAGGAAAGAAAGAAAGGAAAAGAAAGGAAAGAAGAAAAGAAAATTGGAAAAGTCAATAGTAGGCTACTTTTGAGGGTTTAAGGAGGGTTACCGAGGGGGCCATTCTTTTTCACTGGGGGGCAGATGTTAGGGTTGGATTGATGAAAGACTTTAAAAAAAAAAAAAAGGAAAAAAAAAAACCTCTCTTTTCAGGGAGGCACACAGGAGGCCATAGAGAGGCAGCAGCCATAGCAGAGGGCTTCTTGGGGAAGCTGCGCAGAAGAAGGAACATACACGGCCAGCAAAGGAGAGGTGGCGACGCGCAGCAAATTAAAATCTTTTCAGAATCGGAAGGCGGAAAACAACGGCAGTGCTCGAGGTGTTCGCTGCTGCGAGTGTTGATTTTTCCTCTACTCTTCAAATAAAAGAAAACATGGTAAAATCTTTATTGTTGGATTTAATTTTCATAATGAACTAATTTTTGTATTCTAGGAAAACGATGTTGCCCGGTTTTAAACTATGCTTGCTCGTTGATGCAAATATGAAGTAGTTTTCCTTTTATGTTTGTTTGAATTATTCTGCGCTTAATGCTTTTAATTAATTGGCCATTAATTAAATGATATTAGTCTTGTGATTTGCTACCGAAAGGGGGGGATTATGAGATAGATCTTGGATAAATTAGTGTAGGTAAATATAAAGATCGAAAGACTTGTATGAACCTATGTAGCATTAAAAATTGAGGGTCTTATTGTGTTCTTACGTTATTAATTTGCATAATCTTATGTTAAATAATAAATAAGAATAGATTCTGATTGGCTATCGAAAGAGACTTTTGGAATAATTGGAGATTTACTAACAAACAAAGAAAACGAATTTGAATTAGCTGGATGAGTAAAGTATAGTAAGAAATTAGATGATACGCGACATCCAGTTTTAAATTCTTTTGAATAGTTTATTTAAAGTAGATTTGTTTAAATTTTCCAGTCAAAAATTATTAATTTTTCTAAATAAAATCAAGGTTATTATAAATTCGAACCTTGGTAAAATTAAGACATCAATCCCTGAGGAAGATACTCTACACATCATTATATTATAAAACTACGATACTGTGCACTTGCAGTTTGCACCGATCAATGTGCCTAGTCATTGAACTCAAATTTTACAAATATTACAGAACATTGATAAAAAATTTTGTTACACCAAGCGTGTCAAGGAAAAACGGATTAAAGCATCCAGAGAAGATTGGTTCCCTAGGTAGGGTTTTGCATAGCTTTTTTTGCCCATCGGATCAAATACATTAACTGGTCATCTTTTTACTAGATAAGTGACTTCGAAATATCTTTTTGTCTCTTTTTTCAAGCTCGTGTTTTCTTTGATAACAAGTTTCAATTGTGTCCATATTATTCATATACAGTGGTTCCAAGAACATACCCACATATTCTCAATTCAAGGGACAATTGTTTTTGCATTGCATAAATTTGTTCAGTGTCATCATGGGACTTATCACAGGATAGAAATTCATGAATGCAACAATCAATCTCAATTGAACTCAACCCTGGTTTCTTTTGTATCCCAAGAGCCTTCATTGTTTTCCTAACCTTGCATTAGCCATGCCACCTTCCAAATGCTGCATAAATATTTAACAGGAGCACCTAATTTGAGTCAATCCCTGGGTCTAACTCAGTAAGGTAACTCAATAGCTTCTTTGCCAAGCCAACATCCCCATGAATTCTACATGCTACCAATAATGACCCTAATGCAACTTCATTTGGATTCATAGGCATGCTTTTAATTATGTGCAATGCATCTTCCAACCTACCTGCACGACTATAAAGATCAGCCATGCATCCATAATGCTCAATTCTAGGGCAGATTTTATTGATTTTTTTCATGATATTGAAGAGCCAAAACCCTTTATCAACTAACCTAGCATGGCTACAAGCAGTAAGAGCTCCTGTAAAACTGACTTAATTTTGCTTGAACCCCTCTCTTTGCATCATAGCAAAGAATTATAGAGCCTCCTCTACATACCCATTAGCTGCAAAAAATTCTAGTCTTGTCGCCCGTCTTTATTCTGTCGTGTTATTTATTATTTGTTTATCTCTCCATGTGCTGTCAGGCTGCACGTACAGGGGAGTGTTAAAGCTTGATATACATTGTTGGCCCACAACCTAATAGCTTAAACTTTTAGGTAAAGCAGTAATCTAACATTTGTGTAATTAGAACATGATTTGTGTAATTAGCATTAATTTCATTAATGATTTACCTTTGTGAGCTTGCCTCGTTATGGAGACTGGAAGAATGCCCAAGCGGAGAAAGGTTCGTGGGGAAGGTGACAAAGGAATAATACTGATGGAATCCCTCCCCCCTTCAGCTGCGTGTGACTAGCCTTTTTGTAGGCGTGCAGCGAGGCTTTTCCCCTTTTTCGTTTGGCGCCTAAAGTTCGTTAGAAAAGTATCTTCCCCACACAGTTTTGCTAATTGGATTTGGGAGGGAATATTTTTAGCAACTGCGCACATGCCTTGCCCTCTTTTATTTTTTCCATTTCTTCTATATTTATTATTTTTTGTCCAATTTTGTTGAGCAGCCCATGCGGGCACCATATTAGATTTTTTTTGTATCTTCTTGTTTTTCTCTTTGCACCTTTTGTTGTCCAAGTTTATACTAAAAATGAGAAACCCAATTTGATAACACTTGATTCCCGGAAATTGGAAGGACCCGAACTCGACTACTTAAGATGCCCGAAATTCGGTGAAAAAGCACTGGGACCCGGCAAAGACATCGGAATTCACTGAAAACACCAGAACTCGATAAAAACACCAGGGCTCCCTAAAAACAAATCGAAATTCGATACAGACATCAAGACTTGGTAAAAACAAGCAGGGATTCGATAAAAATACCGTGACTCAGTAAAAACACCAAGACTCAATTGAAACTCTGAGACTTATTGAAGACAAAACGGGACTCGATAAACATATAGGTACTCAATTGAAACTTCGAGACTCATGGAATACAAAATGGGACTCGATAAACACACCGAGACTCAATTGAAAATTTGAGACTCCTGGAAGACAACACGGGACTTGGTAGACACACTAGGACTCAATTGAAACTCTAAGACTCATGGAAGACAAACCGGGACTTGGTAAAAACACAGGGACTAGTTGAAAACAAATCAAGACTCGATTGGGTCTCTAAGAAGGGTCCTCCAATTTTCGGGGCTTGAAGTCAACTTTATGTGCAAGGTCTTCTTAGGGTAGCCTGGTTAAAATTAGGGTGTTGACAGGGGAAATTAAGGATATTCTGGAAGTGAGGGATTTTCCTGGTGTATTCCCTAAGGATTTGTCGAGAATACCTCCTAATCGTGAGGTAGAATTTGTTATTGATTTAGTTGTGGGGATAGTGCCAATTTTGAAGGCACCATATAGAATGGCACTGACAGAGTTAAAATAGTGAAAGGAACAGTTGTAGGAACTATTGGATAAGAGGTTTATTTGGCCCGGCGAGTCACCTTGCAGAGTGCCGGTATTTTTTGGGTAAAAGAAAGATGGGCCGATGAGAGTGTGCTTCGGTTACATATTTCCATAAGTCGACCAAAATAGTGGGGACAGTATAATCCTAAAGTTAAGATGCCCATAAGAATGTAAGATATTAAGTCGGCAACAATTAGACTCCTATGTTCTATGGAAATTCTTTATTCCCTGGGAAGTGAGGTCATCACCATAAACTGAAATCAACCGTGGGAACATGATGTCATGGGCATCACATTGCCAAGTTTTCCAAAGGATC
Source organism: Malania oleifera (assembly GCF_029873635.1). Taxonomy (NCBI): domain Eukaryota; kingdom Viridiplantae; phylum Streptophyta; class Magnoliopsida; order Santalales; family Ximeniaceae; genus Malania; species Malania oleifera. Next base: position 121,936,997 of record NC_080418.1, on the reverse strand, counting down.
ATGTGAATCAAATAATACCTAACAGAATCATCTTTATCAACTTACTTAGAAGAAAAATCATAAAACCATGTATGTTAGGATCTAGAGCTTTATCTTTCTGCTCTATCCTGTGCGAATCCTATTTGGCAATGGGACACTAATTTAACTACTTAGGCATTGACTCGATTGGGATTTAACTTGTATACAGTTTCATGTGAAATCTTCTATGGTTATCTGTGGTTGATTATGGCTTTTAAAGCCATCTTTAGAATCTAAACCTTATACCATTAGCAACTCTTTAGTACAAATAAATGTTACTCTTTCCTTCCTGGTCCATTTTACACAAGATTTATACTACCATACAATGTCCGATCATTGATCAAAGTTCACTAAACAACTTCCTTAGTATTGTAAAGCAAGGTAATGGTTGACTTGAAGTCAGTATACTAGGATTTAGACTTGCCATAGTTGCAATCCCTATTTTTCATTTAGGATATTTTCCAACTATATTTTGATATTCAACATTGGCCAACATAGGCTAGAAGTGGAATCTTAAAAATGTTGGAAGTAAGAAAAAAATCTAGGAACCAATTTGGTAGGAAAATGATACTGTACCTTGATTTAAAAGTGTAAGCCTATGCATTAATTTGGCATTGAAAAGAAATTGGGTGATTAGAATTCCAAGGAATGTTTGGAAGTTTGTATAATTTTTACTCAAATGAATTACAAAGTTATAATGAGAGGTTTGAGGTGCCTTTTATACATTTGATCTGACAGGAAAATGATTGCATATCCTGGTCTGGGATGTCCCAGTAGGTATGGTTCTTGATGAGTATGAGTCACTATTGCAAGTTCTCTATTTAAAGATGAGGCTAACCATTGGTGGTTATCTATTGATCATTCACCTAGCTGTTTATTTTTAAAAGAAAATAGTATTCAAAAATCCAAATGGAGTGAGGGTTTCCTTTCTAACTAACAAGCTCTCATATTTGACATCTTGAGTACTTGTGAAAGGACAAAATTTGGGCACATGTCTAGGGTTGTAACAGCAATGAAATAAATATTCAAGTTAACGAATTCCAAACTTCTTTACCCATAGGTGATGGATTTTTATATATTCTTACCAGATGATTTATTGGGATTGTTTTGGTTATCAGGATAATATGTCTTACTCTCTATGTCAGAGATATAATAAAAGGCATACTGGTGAATGTCGCATTAGGACTCCTAACTTCTATAGGTGCGGTAAATCGAGGCACATTAGGAGGAACTGTCATGAACCGTTGCCTATTGCACTTGTACCAAACCAGATCAGGGGAAACCAGCAAGTATCGCGAGGTAGAGGTGGTCCAGCACGAGTGTACTCGATGATCCCAACTAAGGCAAATATTGCCAAGGGCACAGGTATGAGTTTATGTTTAAGATAATGAAGGTTTTATTTAATTTAAGTTAATGTAGAAATTCAAATGATGATATATATTGAAATGTATAAGATATAGTAGCTAATAAATTTTAGAAATGTGAAAAATGACCGGGTAGCGGATTTTAAGGACGAAATTCTTTTTAGGAGGAGAGAATGTAGTAACCCAAATAAATAAATAAATAAATAAATAATTATTTATTTAATTAATAATTATTAATTAAATAATATCATATATTAATATATTAATATAATATAATTGTAACATCCTCAAAATTTTCACCATTTTTATTTATTTATATGATAATAAATTACTCCAATACCTGTATGTAATGGGATCCCCTATGCAGCGGAAAAACATAAATCTCATAACCACATATACATGTATATAGAATACCATAATTCAGTATTTTCAACCACAGCTACATAATACATCTTTCTCTCCAGTGTCAACAACTCAAAAATTACAAAACCCTACACAAAACTTACCCTACAACTAGGGTGACCAAATGATCTCTATCCGCGAGCCTGATCTACTCGCCTAGCTAGTTCACCTGAAAAATGTTAAAGTAATGGGGCGAGTCAACGCTCAGTAAGTGGAAATATGCTATTACTAGTGTGTAGCGACCGAGTCATAATATAATAATATTAATATTTAAAAACTGCATAATCTGGCAATTCTGTACAACACATGTATAATATATTAAAACATTTGTATCATCTGAACTTTCTATCATTCATAATGCTACATAATACTATATACAATAAAAACTATAAAACTATATACATATACATAACTGTGTTCTTTTCCTGGGACTCTGTATGTCATGATTTGACCCCTCATGACAGGATAGCGCGGCCCGTAGGTAGGACTTAACCTGGTCAGCCCTCCAGGTAAGTCTTCATACTCTACACTACCTCAGCCCGGCCAAACTGCACCCACTTCTAAACACAGGACTGGCTGCTACCTCGTCTAACCGGCCCCCTCTTCCCAGTGTACTGGGGAGCTACATCCACTCCGAGCACGGTTAGACGGTACCCACACACTATCTGAGATATGTGGTTGCACTCTATCTGTATATAGCAACGGTACCGTGTTCTGTAAACTGTATCTGTCTGTAATAACTCCACAGGGATCTAATACTATATATATATATATATATATATATATATATATATATAAGTACATCTACATATATACCTTTTTCTATTTTTATTATGTTTCCAAAATAACCATAACACTATAATTCTATACTGTAAAATCTGAGTAACTATAGCATCTCGATGCTATAACTGTATAATCTGTCTTTATAAACTGTGTGTTATGGTATTCAGGAAAACAAAGCATTCTGTGAAAACTATGATATACAGAACTGAATAAAATCTATATAAATATGTCTGTTATTCATCTATGAATGACTGTACATACATGCTATATAACATGATATCCTGAAGTACTATATAAATTTACATCAGATAAATATCTACTCAGGTGACACAACATTAAAACATTCATTCTATAGAAACTGCATAATAACTAGTATATATGTATCTACAAAAACTCTGTTAATATTCTTAAAACCCTAGCATAGCATATTTCCCTTACCTGACTACTCGAAAGCCCCATATGGTATACTGGCCTAACACCCGTAGGGCTTCCTACACAACACCCTGAAAACAACATTTGCCAGAACAGAATTTCAGTATTTCTTTACCTACATCATTTTCTATAACTTCCAAAAAGCCAAAAACTGAATAAAATACCTTACCCTGGATTTGGGATGAATTCCAACTTCTTTTCACCAATGATCCGCTCCGACAAATTTTCAGAGAACTTCGCCAGGAGCATCGTGGTAGCCTCAGATCGTCGATCCGACAACTGACGGGGCCGAAATCGAAGAGAGATGAATGAGGAGCGGTAGGGTAGAGAGAGAGAGAGAGAGAGAGAGAGAGAGAGAGAGAGAGAGAGAGAGAGAGAGCGGCGTTGATTTTTCGTGATTAAAATGAATTTAGGGCTATTTATACTACGGGATTCATTGACGAGCCACATCATCTCGTCGATGATTCCTTCAATAATTTCGTCAATGAATCTTACCCTTTGTCGACGAAATTCAGAGTAGCCCAAATTCTTCTCTTGGTATTTTCTCGTCGTCGAGTTGTAGCTTCATTGACGAGGTCCCCTTATGCACTCCTCGACAAATTCCCTGTGTTCGTCGACGAGGCCCTGTTATGCACTCGTCGATGAATTCCCTGTATTCATTGACGAGGCCCTGTGGAAAATCTTTTGGGTTATTCCATCCAAAATGCAATGCGCGTTCGTCGACAAAGTCGACTGCCTCCCTCTGATACTGTTTCCACTTCTCTCCCTCGTTATTATTTAAATAGTATTATTCTTCAGGTCATTACATTCTCCCCTCATAAAATTTTTTCCTCGAAATTTACTGTTCATATAATTTATCATCCCTTAAAAGAAAATGGTCTACTTATTTTATTACCTGTCCTCACTTGTGGCGGAGGAATACCATGGTTACATGGATTGTTCTAGGACAACTATAAAAGAAAATTCTCCCAAAACCAAAATACTACCTATCCTATACTCTATATTACAGTTACATTGCACTCAACCAAATAAAAATACCATCCTAGAAAATACATCAATACTATAATTCATTGAACAAATGAGGATATTTATGTCTGATCTGCTCCTCAAGCTCCCAAGAAGCTTCCTCTATGGCATGATCCCTCCACAAAACTTTAACTAACTGTATTTCTTTAGTGCGTAAAGTTTGAACCCTTCTGTCCAAAATTTGTATTGGTACTTCTTCATATGCCAATGAATCTTTAAGCACTATCTCTACATAGCTAATGATGTGGGATGGGTCTGGGACGTATTTCCTTAACATGGCAACATGGAATACGTCATGAATTCGAGCCAAAGCTAGCGACAGAGCTAGCCTGTAGGCAACTGATCCTATTCTCTCAAGTATCTCAAAAAGACCAATATACCTAGGGCTCAACTTGCCTTTCTTTCCAAACCTCATAACTCCTTTCAGATGAGCTATCTTCAAAAATACTCGATCTCCTACATCAAACTTTAACTTCTGATGGCGAGTGTCTGCATAGCTTTTTTGCCGACTCTGTGCTGTACTGATTATTTCTCTAATTAATCAGACTTTGTCGGACGCCTGTTGTACTATCTTGGGACCCAAAAGTTGCCTTTCACCTACTTCATCCCAGAAGAGAGGAGAACGACATCTCCTACCATACAATGCCTCGTATGGAGCCATGCCGATACTAGCCTGATAGCTATTATTGTAAGCACACTCAACTAATAGCATAAACTGAATCCACTGCCTCCAAAATCAAGCACACAAGCACGAAGCATATCCTCTAGTATCTGAATCGTCCTCTTAGTTTGACCATCTGTCTAGGGATGAAAAGCAGTGCTAAAAGCTAACTGCGTACCCATAGCCTCCTAAAAACTTTTCCAGAATCGTGAAGTAAACCGAGGTTCTCGATCTAAGACTATGGATAGTGGTACTCCATGAACACTAACTATCTCCTGAACATATATCTCTGCCAGTCTATCCATGGAATAACCGATTTTAATAGGGATGAAATGAGCAGTTTTTGTCAGACGATCTACAACCACCCAAATCGCATTCAGTTCCTATCGTACTGGTGGTAACCCCATAACGAAGTCCATCAAAATGTGGTCCCATTTCCATTCTGGAATGAACAGTGCTTGCAACTATCCTCCCGGTCTCTGGTGCTTAACTTTAACCTGCTAACACGTCAAGCATTGCTGAACAAATTCGGCTATCTCCCTCGCACTTTGCACCATATAAATAATGCCTCCAGATCTTGAGAGCATACACCACCGCAGCAAGCTCTAAATCATAGAGGATAATTCTTCTCATATTCTTTAAGTTATCTGGACGCATATGCAATGACCCTGCCGTACTGCATCAACAAGCATCCAAGACCCTTCAAAGAGGCATCACTGTATATTACGAACCCATCCTCCCGTGAAGGAATAGCCAGTACTGGAGCTGAAACTAACCGCTGCTTTAACTCTTGAAAACTCTGCTCACAGTCATCAATCCATTCAAATTTTACATTTTTTCTCGTAAGTCATGTTAATGGACCTGATAGCCTGGAGAAACCATCCAAAAAACGCCGATAATAACTTGCTAATCCCAGAAAATTCCTTACTTCCTGAACATTTTCCGGCCTTTCCCAACTTACCACCGCCTCTATTTTCTTAGATCAACTGATACACCTGCTTCTGAGATCACGTGGCCAAGAAATGTGACCTGTTTTAACCAAAACTCACACTTCTTAAATTTTGCATATAATTTCCTTTCTCTCAATATCTACAACACCAGCCTTAAATGATGCTCGTGCTCCTCAAAACTCTTCAACTAAACCAGTATATCATCAATGAACACAACCACAAACTGGTCCAAATACTGATGAAACACCTGATTCATTAGATCCATAAATACTTCTGGTGCATTAGTCAACCCGAATGGCATCACTAAGAACTCGTAATGCCCATACCTTGTACGAAATTTGGTCTTCGAAATATCTTCTGCTTTAACTTTCACCTGATGGTAGCTTGATCGCAGATCAATTTTAGAGCAAACCAAGGTCCCCTAGAGTTGATCAAATAAATCATCGATCCTAGGGAGAGGATATTAATTCTTGACTGTCAGTTTGTTTATCTCCCTATAATCGATGCATAATCTCATGGTTCCATCTTTTTCACGAACAAAACTGGCGCACCCCAAGGCGACACATTGGGCCTGATGAAACCTTTATCTAGTAATTCCTGTAACTTTTCTTTCAATTCTTTTAACTCTACCGGGGCCATACGGTATGGTGCTTTCGATATTGGTGTAGATCCCGGCAACAAGTCTATAATGAACTCAATCTCATGATCTAGTGGCAAACCAGGCAATTCTTCTGAAAATACATTTGGGAATTCCCTCACTACTGGTATGTCATCTTGTCCCAATTCTTCTTGTGGCAATTCTTTTATGTATGCGACATAACCCTGGCAACTACCCTGTAATAATCTCCTCACTTGAATAGCCGACACTAGCTGTGGTGAGGCACGTACATATAAACCCGCGAATCTAAATTCTGACTTGCTCGGGGGTCTAAAAATTACTTCCTTCATATGACAATCAATACTTGCGTCATAAGTTGCTAAACAATCCATGCCCAATATCACATCAAACCCTTGCATATCTAGGACCACAAGATCAGCTACCAGCACTCTCTCCTGAATACTTACTGGAAAATTCCAAAGTACCCACTCTTGCATCTAACCACAGATCCCATTGGCGTACCCACAGACAGTTCTACATCTAGTAGTTGAGTCCCAACCCCAGTTATTCTAACATACCCTACCGATATAAAGGAATAGGTGGCACCTGTATAAAAAAAAACAACAACTGTATATGGTAAAGCAGTAAGGGTACCTGTGACCATGTTTCCAGCTGTCTCAGCATGTCCCGGTGTCAATGAGTAAACCCTTGCTGGCATGGTATTTCTTTGCTGACCTCCGCGGGGCGCCTAGTATCCTCCCCGAAATGGCCTAGGAGCCGGTATATAACCTGGTGTCATCTGATAGGATCGAGCCATATGACCGAGTTTCCCGTAGCTGTAGTAAACATTCTCCCCTAATCGACATCTACCCGGGTGTCTCCATCCACATTTGGTACAAGTGGCGGGAGGCTGACTACCCTGAAATCCACCCTGCTTTACTATTGGTCTCTGACTTCCGCCAGATCTACCTCCCCTCCAAGGGCCTTTACTGGGACCCGCCTGGAAGCTCGAAGGTGCCGTCCTCTTCTTCTGACTTTGTATCTCAATCTCTTTCAGTAGACTCTCCTATGCTATCATGGCCTTATCAACCAACTCTATAAAATCCTGGATCCTCATTACCGCCACCTACTTGTAGATATCTCGCCTCAAATTCCTTTCGAACATTCTGGCCTTCTTTACTTCATCGGGCACGATATATAGGTAGAAATGCGAGAGCTTGATAAATCTTGCCGCGTACTGCTAGACTGTCATCGACCCCTAGGACAGGTTCAGGAACTCTTGAATTCAGGCCTCTCTAACCGAAGCAAGAAAATATCTATCAAAGAATATATCCCTGAAACGGGCCCAAGTCATCGGCACTAGAGTCATCCTCTGCTCCTCCAATAGTCGAGTGGTTGTCCACCATCTCTCAGCCTCCCCTTCTAGTCTATACGTAGTGTACATAACTCTCTACACATCGGTGCAGTGAAGTACTGTCAGGATCTTCTCTACCTCCTGCACCCAATTCTCAACAACTGCAGGGTCAGTCGATCCAGAAAAAGTTGGCGGATTCATCTTCATGAATTTCTCAATGGTGCATCCCTAAACTAGAGATGGACCTCCCTGCTCTCTAGAACTCCGTGCTATCTCAGATATAACTTGTGGAGCCACACTACGTAGCACAGCATCTGAATCCCCACCTACTGCGCCAGAAGGACCAACACCATCATTCCCACAAGCATTAGCGTTGTTGTTTCCTGGGTCCATCGTGCAAACACATAGAACACCATTTCAGAATTCTATCTCTGTACAGACCCAACTTATTCAACTAAAACTCCAAATTCTTTATTAATCATCCCTTCTGATCCTAACCCCAAATCCACTCCTGCAACCCAAGCACACGACTCGACAATAGTTTACTACGGTTTTCCTAAAATCGTCACCCCAGGAAAAACATAAAAACTATGGTTTTCCTATATTCTGGTATTGTTTTTCACTGCACTCTAGAGTCTACAGAACCTAGCAACCTAGGCTAGAATACCAAAAATGTGACATCCTCAAAATTTTCACAATTTTTTTTTTATATATATGATAATAAATTACTCCAATACCTATATGTAATGGGCACCCCTATGCAGCGGTAAAACATAAATCTCATAACCACATATACATGTATATACAATACCAGAATTCAGTATTTTCAACCATAGCTACATAATACATCTTTCTCTCCAGTGTCAACTACTCAAAAATTACAAATCCCTACACAAAACTTACCCTACAACTAGGGTGACCAAATGATCTCTATCCGCGAGCCTGATCTACTCGCCTAATTGGCTCACCTGAAAAATGTTAAAGTAATGGGCACCCCTATGCAGCGGAAAAACATAAATCTCATAACCACATATACATATATATACATTACCAAAATTCAGTATTTTTAACCACAGCTACATAATACATCTTTCTCTCCATTTTCAACAACTCAAAAATTACAAAACCCTACACAAAACTTACCTTACAGCTAGGGTGACCAAATGATCTCTATCCGCGAGCCTGATCTACTCGCCTAACTGGCTCACCTGAAAAATGTTAAAGTAATGGGCTGAGTTGACGTTCAGTAAGTGGAAATATGATATTACTAGTGTGTGGTGACCGAGTCATAAAATAATAATATTAATATTTAAAAACTACATAATCTGGAAATTCTGTACAACACATGTATAATATATTAAAACATTTGTATCATCTGAACTTTCTATCATTCATAATGCTACATCATACTATATACAATAAAAGCTATAAAACTGTATACATATACATAACTTTGTTCTTTCCCTGGGACTCTGTATGTCATGATCCCTCGTAACAGGGTTGTGCGGCCCGTAGGCAGGACTTAACCTAGTCGGCCCTCCAAGTAAGTCTTCATACTCTACACTACCTCAGCCCGGCCAAACTTCATCCACTCCTAAACACGGGACTAGTTGCTACCTTGTCTAACCGGCCCCCTCTACCCAGTGTACTGGGGAGCTACATCCACTCCGAGCACGGTTAGACGGTACCCACACACTATCTAAGATATGTGGTTGCACTTTATCTGTATATAGCAACGGTACCGTGTTCTGTAAACTGTATCTGTCTGTAATAACTCCACAGGGATCTAATACTATATATATATATATATATATATATATATATATATATATATATAAGTACATCTACATATATACCTTTTTCTATTTTTATTATGTTTCCAAAATAACCATAACACTATAATTCTATACTGTAAAATCTGAGTAACTATAGCATCTCGATGCTATAACTGTATAATCTGTCTTTATAAACTGTGTGTTATGGTATTCAGGAAAACAAAGCATTCTGTGAAAACTATGATATACTGAACTGAATAAAATCTATATAAATATGTCTGTTATTCATCTATGAATGACTGTACATACATGCTATATAACATTATATGCTGAAGTACTGTATAAATTTACATCAGATAAATATCTACTCAGGCGACACAACATTAAAACATTCATTCTATAGAAACTGCATAATAACTGGTATATATGTATCTATGAAAACTTTGTTAATATTCTTAAAACCTTAGCATAGCATATTTCCCTTACCTGACTACTGGAAAGCCCCATATGATATACTGGCCTAACATCTGCAAGGCTTCCTACACAGCAGCCTGAAAACAACATTTTCCAGAATAGAATTTCAGTATTTCTTTGCCTACATCATTTTCTATAATTTCCAGAAAGCCAAAAACTGAATAAAAGACCTTATCCTGGATTTAGGATGAATTCCAACTTCATTTCACCAACGATCCGCTCCAGCAGACTTGTAGAGAACTTTGCCCGGAGCGTCGTGGTGGCCTCACATCGTCGATATGGCAACTGATGGGGCCGAAATCGAAGAGAGATGAAGGAGGAGCCGTAGGGGTAGAGAGAGAGAGAGAGAGCGGCGTTGATTTTCTATGATTAAAATGAATTTAGGGCTATTTATACTGCTAGATTCATCGACGAGCCATGTCATCTCGTCGATGACTCCTTCAGTAATTTCGTTGACGAATCTTACCCTTCGTTGACGAAATTCAGAGTAGCCCAAATTCTTCTCTTGGTATTTTCTCATTGTCGAGTCGTAGCTTCGTCGACAAGGTCCCCTTATGCACTCGTCGATGAACTCCCTGTGTTCGTCGAGGAGGCCCTATTATGCACTCATTGACGAACTCCCTGTATTCGTCGACGAGGCCTTGCGAAAAATCTTTCGGGTTATTCCATCCAAAATGCAATGCGCGTTCGTCAACAAAGTCGACTGCTTCTTTCTGATACTGTTTCCATTTCTCTCCCTCATTATTATTTAAATAGTATTATTCTTCGGGTCACAACAATAATATTATTATATTATAATTCATATAAGTATTCAATCCTTGGATTGAAATGAATTTCAATTCAGAATGTCGCACCCCCACTTCAGTTCACGCTTTTCCGCTCTCTCTCACTCCTCCATCTTTCTCCTCTCTCTTATCATTTTCTCGGCAGATATGCGGCCGATCGAAAAACGAAAGGTACCTTTGGGCTCCTATTTCCGCCACTGACATATCTACTAGAGCATATTTGTTGTAGGATCTATATAGGCATATTCCCTGGGGTAAGGTAAATTCTCGCTCTTACCTCAATTTTTCTTAAATCCTAAGTCAAATGGACGATCAGGAACCACAACAAGGTTCCTGCAAAGATTTTCTACAATGTAGGCGAAGCAGAATTTCAATTTGGAGTTTTGAAGCACCATCCCAAAACTGAGGTAAGGGTGTTATTTGGGTATTTTTGGATTAATTATTAATTTTTTGAAGGTATAAGCTTAGATATGAATGTATTTCTAAGGTTAAATTGAGAAATTGGGATTTTATACAATTCAAGGTTGGTATATACACGGCAGGCAGGTTAGGTTTTTAGTGGGTGTTCCTGGGAATCCATGTAAGATAATGAATAGTTTATAATTCAGGAAATGTGAGTATGAGATTATTTTGGGAATTCAGTTATGTTGAATCTATGAGTCAAATCCGGTTTTGATAATGGCAAATCACTTGGTATTTGATCTGTGCATTAAGATTGTGAACATGAATAATATTTAGCATGCACAGAAGGATAACAAGTCATGAAAGCCATGAAGATTAAAGCATACACATCTTCGCAAACTCCATGGAACTAAAAGAGTTGAAGAATGAAGATGCAAGTGGCAAGTTCAAGATCGTCATAAGAATGGGTACTTAGAACTAATGTACTTGCATATTTCATATGATTTAATTTGAGGCTCAACATATATGCTAGACTGACCTTAGGACTCATGCATCTCATGAGTATCATTAGGGGATATTTATGGACTTAGAAATATTTTTAAAATCCAAAAAAATATTTTTATAAAAGAACAAAAAAAGAGAGCAAAACAGATTTTTGAAACTCAAAAGAAAAATTCAAGAAAGGTTCAGTTCAGAATACTGAACTTCAAGTTCAGTCGTTTGAAGATTGAACTTCAGAAGACCAAAGTTAAGCTCAGTCATCTAAAGAATTTCTTCAGAAGACCGAAGATTAAGTTTAGTTGTCTGAATAATTAATGGTGAAACACAGAACCTGATAGAAGCACCTCAGAAGACTGAACTCAGACTTCAGTTGTCTGAACCCGACACTTCAGAAGACTGAACCCTAACTTCAGTCATCTGACCCTATTTCCAAGTTAATTTTTCAAAGCTCTAAGGAACTTCAGTTGTTTGGGCCTTAACCCTCTGTCGTCTAAACTTGCGGGAAAGTTTAAAATTTTAATTTTTAATGAGAGAACACGCGAACTATTTTTTGATCCAACGGTTAAGATTCATTCTAAGGGCAAGGTACCTATATAATGAACATCTAAACCCTAGTTCCCGAATAAGAATAGAGAAGAACAAACCTTTGGCATACAATTGAAGAGATTGCACGTTTAGCACAACTTTGAACACACTGCTGAAACCTTTGCCTGGGATTTCAAAGTTCTTACGTTGAATCTGAGCTAAGGCTATCTCGATTTTCAAAATACAATCTAGCAATCATTGTGGAATCATTTTGGTATTGAGGTTTGGTACATCGATCTGCATGTCAATACTTATTCTCATAGATTTTTTTCATCTAAACTGATTTGATTGTTGATATATATATTTCAAAGAACTTTTCATCTCAAAATCTATTATTGAATATAAGCTGAGTGATTGATCTTAAGTGTGTTTACTTATAGATTATTTAGATAAGATCACTATTTAAGAAAGGTTTTTGCCATTGGTTAAACGGTTTTGATTCAAGCGTGTATTCAGTTAAAGACCCTATATTTTTTTTATATCAAAAAACCACTTGAGTAAATATTCTGAGTGTTCATAACTATATTTTTTATTGAGAAATATTTCTAGAAAACATTATATTCAGTTTTTTTAATCTTTGGAAATCATATTGCATATTACAAAGATCGTATTGTGATTGAATATTTGAAAGAAAGCTTTTTGATTTTGATTGATATAATATTCAAGACAAAGCTTTTGATAAGTTCACATTAGATACTCATGCATTTTCGCAAAGTGAACTAGAACCCTAATTTTCTCCAAAGCTTTTAATTATATTGTTACTTAGGAGTTTCGATAAAAAGATAAATTTTGTGTTGAAGTATATCATTCATCTAACGATTATGTCATTATATACATATTGAGCTTCAAGTTTCATCATATGTATATGTATTAGGATTTCAATTGTACTCATTAGCTTTGTTAGAAGCGAATCTTGAGTTGTTTTTCAAATTTGATATTATATTATAATCACGGTTCGGGTTGTGAACCAGGTGAGGAGGAAGCTGTGCCTCTTGTAAGCAGCGGATGTAAGGGAAGCTCCGTCCCGGTTAAAGGAATAGGGATATAGTGGAATCCTTGAGTGGGTTGCTCAAGGCGAGGACATAGGTCAGGTTGGCTAAACCTCGTAAAATTGTGTTTGCCTTCTCACTTCCCTTATCTTTTTATTTTCCTCACTGCATTTCATTACTCATATTTCATGTGTGCATGTTTGAATAACTCCACACACATTTAATTGGGTAAAAATAATTCATTAATAAAATAAATTAAAATTAGCCTCAAACTCCTGCATTTAATTTGTTAAACATAGAAATCGGGATTAAGTGGTAATTAATCTGAAAGATTTTTAAAAACCCAATTCACCCCCCTCTTGGGATTACACCTTAACTAACAAGTTATTTGACAGGAATATATATATATATATATATATATATGTGTGTGTGTGTGTGTGTGTGTGTGTGTGTGATATTATCAAGGAAATGGAATTATGAACACCATGGGCGTGAGTTAGAATCGGTAGACGAGTTTAGTTAGCCAAGGTAAGGGAAATATGCTGTGCTAGTAAATTCAGAAATATTATCAGTAAATTATAGTATTTGTTTATTAAGGTACAGGGTATAAATTATACTGTTTTACAGATTTCAGAACATGAGTTTTATTAATTGTGTGGCTTGAGTAGATATTTGTTTAGTATAGAGTTTGTATAGTTTTTCCGAATACCATGATTTATAATATTTTTGGCACAGAATTATGTTTTACTAGATTTTATAGAAGTATAAATTAAAGTGTATATACAGACAAATATATTTTACATATATATACATATACATATATATATATATATATATATATATATATTGTACAGACATATATTTTACAGTATTTGTAGAATACCATGATTTCCAAAATTTCAAATCCATAACACTTAGATAATATAGTTTATTTAGTCAAATATTACAGATAAGATATTACAATTATTTGAGTTAGATATTACAGTATTTCACATTAGATTTATAGTGTTATGGTTATTTTGAAATTATGATGAAACAGTAAGATAATTATATTTGTTAGTATTATATGATATCAGACCTTGATGAATTATTTCAGTCAGATTCAGTCAGCAGAGCACAATACCATTGTTATTTCATATCAGAGTACAACCACATATCTTAGATAGTGTGTGGATTCCATCAACCATGAGGGATTGTAGGCTCCCTAAACATTTGGGTTGAGGAGGCCGGTTTGATGAGGCAGATACTAGTATCGTGCCTTTAGAGGGACTGCAGTATGGCCGGACTGAAGATTGATAGAGTATTCAAGTGACTTATCCTTGTCGGCCAACCAGAGTTAAATCCAGCCTATGAGCCACACAACCCTATCAAGAGGGGTTAAATCATGACATACAGATTTCTAGGGATATTTCTCAGCTATTTATATATATATATATATATAAAGAAAAACAACATATATATTATATTCTTATCAGTATGGATAAATAGAAAACTCAGATAATACAATTGTATTTTAAGTCATGTTGGTGTGAGTTGCACAGTATTTACATGATATCTCAATTCAATTATTTATCCGTAAATTATTTATGTAGACTCAGTTGCCACACACTAGTAATAGCATATCTCTTCTTACAGAGTATTGCCTTATCCCAATAAATTAACCTTTTTCAGGTGATCCAGCTAGATGAGCAAATCAAGCTCATAGTTAGAGAGGTCGTCTACACTACACTATCTGAAGGGTAAATATTATCAGGGGATTGTATTTTTGGGTAGTATTCAGGTGTGTTGGGTAGAAGGTGATGGGATGATGTATAATTATGTATGTATGTTTTGGGTTAATACTGGATTCTAGTATTATAATTATGGATGTATGACTTTAAGCTTTCCGCCACATAGGTGATTTCAGGGGTATCAGAGTAAAATGATTATCAGTATTTTTTATATATTATTTGGGAAAAATTTTATATATTATTTGGAAAATAAAAAAATGGTATGAAATTTGTCGTTGTTACATTACCCTTCCTCTCATATCTCATGACTCCTTTCAACAGTGCCACCCTCAGAAATACATGATCCGTAGTGTCAAACTCTAACTCTTGTCGGTGAGTATTTGCATAACTCTTCTGCTGACTCTGTGCTATTCTGATCTTGTCTCTGATAAGTTTAACTATATCCCGAGTCTTCTATATCAACTCTGGCCCCAAAATCTGACGTTCCCCAATATCATCCCAATATAACAAGGATCGACACCTCCTGTCATATAATGCCTCAAATGGTGCCATCCCAATGCTGGCTTGATAGCTATTATTATACGCAAACTCAACTAGTGGAATAAACTGTATGCAACTGCCTCCAAAGTCTAACACCCATGCACGCAGCATATCCTCCAATATTTGTATCATCCTCTCCATCTGCCCATCCATCTGAGGATGAAATACTATGCTGAACGACAACTGAGAACTCATGGCTCCTTGGAAACTCCTCTAGAAATAGGATGTGAACCATGGGTCTCGGTCTGAAACTATGGACACTGACACGCCATGCATTCTAACTATTTCTTGTATATACAACTCTGCCAGTCTTTTTAAGGAGTAATTAACTCTAATAGGCAGGAAATGGGTAGTCTTCATCAGTTGATCTACAACTACCCAAATGGTATTCTGTTCGTGTAGTGTTGGTGGTAATCCAGTGACAAAATCCATCGTTATATGCTCCCACTTTCACTCAGGAATATACAACGGCTGCAACGACCCCGACGGTCTCTGATGCTCACCTTTCATCTGTTGGCATGTCAAACACTGTGCTACAAACTCGGCAATCTCTTTTTTCATATCGCTCCACCAAAAAGAGTCCTGAAGATCCTTATACATTTTAGTACTACCAGGATGTACCATAGATAGGGATCAGTACGATTCTTCTAGAATCACTTTCTTAATCTCAAGATCGGCAGGTACACAGCTTGGTACGGAACATCAAAACTCTATCATCTGAGATACTAAAATCTGCCTCCTAACCCTCCTATATTTTCTCTATAAGCTCTACCAACTCTGCATCACTCCTCTATGCCACTTTAGTTCTTCCATACAGAGTCGACTGCAACACTAGATTGACAATAAATGCTTGATGATCACCCTCTATGAGTTCTATACCAAGTCTCTCCAAATCCATCTTAACCTGATGTTGTATGGTCACTACAAAAACTAATGCACCCACTAATTTTTGGCTCAAAGCATCAACTACAACATTAGCCTTTCCCAGGTGGTAACTGAAAGTGCAATCGTAATCTTTTATTAGCTCCAACCATATTCTCTACCTCATGTTCAGTTCTTTCTGCGTGAAAAAGTATTTTAAACTCTTATGATTAGTGAAAATTTCACATCTTCCCCCATAAAGATAATGCCTCCAAATTTTTAGCGCATAAACCACCACTACTAACTCCAGATCATGGGTAGGGTAATTCTTCTCATATTCTTTCAACTGTCAAGAGGCATATGCTACCACTCTCCTCTGCTACATCAGAACACAACGGAGCCCTTTATATGACGCATAGCTGTAAATCATGAAACCCTCTTCACCAGAAAGAATCATCAACACTGGTGTAGTGATGAGCCACTACTTCATGTCTTGGAAGCTTTTCTCACATTCATCATACCACTCGAATTTCACCCCTTTCCTAGTCAATCTCATCAATGGACCTGACAATTTAGAAAAACCATCAACAAATCAATAGTAGTATCCAGCCAATCCCAGTAAACTTCTAATTTCCTACACATTTTTCGGTTGTATCCAGTCTACTACCACCTCAATCTTGCTTGGATCTACTGAAATACCTTCCCTGGATATTAAGTGTCCAAGGAAGGTAACTTGCTTTAGCCAGAACTCGCACTTCTTGAGTTTCACATACAATTTTCTTTCTTTCAGTACCTGTAGCACTACCTTTAGATGTTCCTCATGCTCCTATGGGCTCTTTGAATATACTAGTATGTCATCAATGAATATTACCACAAAATGGTTTAGATACTGACGAAAAACTCTGTTCATCAAATCCACAAACACTGCAGGAACATTTCTCAGTCCAAACAGCATAACCAAAAATTCATAGTGGCCATACCGAGTTCTGAATGTCGTCTTTGAAACATCCTTTGCTCTTACTTTCACCTGATGATACCCAGACCATAGTTCTATCTTCAAGAAAACCTGTGTCTACTATAACTAATCAAATAAATCATCGATGCAGAGAAGCGAGTACTTCTTCTGGATAGTCACTTTATTAATTTCTCGGTAGTCGATGCACATTCTCATTGACCCATCTTTATTTTTCACAAACAATACCGATGCTCCCCAGGGCAACACGCTGGGCTGAATAAATCCATTGTCTAACAGTTTTTGTAATTGTTCCTTTAATTCTTTTAATTCTGTTGGTGCCATTTTGTACGGCGCGTTCGAAATCGGTACTGTTCTCGGAACTAGATCAATAGTAAACTCTACCTCACGATCAGGAGGTAGTCCCGGTAAATTCTCGAGGAAAATATCAAGAAAATTCCTCACTATCGGGATATCCTCCAATCTCAACTCCCTTTTTGATATCTCCTTCACACAATCCACAAATACCTGACAACCCTCTAACAACAACCACCTCGCCTAAATGGCAAATAATAATTGTGGTGGGTTGCGCACACAAGACCCTAAAAATATGTACTCTTGTTCTCCTAAAGGTCTGAACGCTACTTATCTCTGATAAAAGTCAATACTGGTGTAGTGATCAGCTAGTCAGTCCATCCCCAGTATCACCTCAAACCCATGCATATCCAAGACCACCATATTAGCTAATAAATACCTCCTCTGAATGCATACTGGACAATTCTCGAATACCTTCTCACATAACCCCACAGCCCCTGCCAGCATAGCCACTGACAAACTGACACCCAAATCTTGTGTTTCTAACCTATAAAATTTAACAAACTCTCTAGTGATAAAAGAATGAGTCACCCCTGAATCAAACAAAGCAGTAGCTGTAAATGACAGAATTGAAACTGTACCCATCACAACATCTATTATCGCCTCAGCATCCCCCGGTGTCAGTGCGTAAACCTGTGCTAGGGAAATATTCGTCTGTTGTCCACCTTGAGATGCTTGGTGACCTCCTTTGAATGGTCTAGGAATAGGCGCAACAATTTTCGGTGCTCGGCAATCCCTCACCATATGCCCAGGTTGATGGCACCGATAACATATCACCTCTCTGACCCAGCACTCTCCCGAGTGTCTCTTGTAGAATATGGGACAAGAAGGGGGCATCTGCTTGCCTTGTACTGCTCGATCTCTCATTACTTATCTGCATCCTCCTCTGCTATCTTGCCTCCTCCAAGGCCCTCGGCTGGACCCTGCCTAAAAATCTGAAGGCACGACCTTTTTCCCCTGATTCTATGCTACATCGCCTCTCTGAAGGCCACCCTCAATCATTGCACCTCTACCGAACACCTTTGCAAATGTCTGGGCCTGGAAGCCTATAACCTGCTCAAAAAGACTCTGTTTTAGGCCCTTCTCAAACATTCTCGCTTTCCTTTCCTCATCTGGTACCAAATACGGAGCAAACCGAGACAGCTCAATGAATCTTACTGCATACTGTTGTACTGTCATCGGTCCCTGCATCAAGTGCAGAAACTCCACTGCCTTCACACATCTGACGGTAGCGGGAAAATATCTCTTGAAAAAAATTCTCCCTGAAGCAGCTCCACGTCACAGCTACAGAGTCCGGTCTCTGCTCCTCCAACAGCCTCGCTGATCTCCACCAGCGCTTTGCCTCCTCTGTCAATTTAAATGTCGCAAAAAATACTTTCTGCTCATTGGTACATGGTACAACTGCCAGCATGTCCTCCATATCCTGGACCCAATTCTCAACCAAGAGTGGGTCCTCCTCCAGAGAATGATGGGGGTCTCATACGCATGAACTGCTCAATTGTGCAGCTCTGCTCCCCTGAACCTCTAGCCATCTCTACTATTACATGTTGGGTGACACTACATAGTACAACATTAGGATCTCCACCACCCATACTGGAAGGCCTTGCATCATCATCTCTAGCCTAAGCACTACTACTCCCTAGATCCATCCTGCAAATGGTATAAAATTGTCTCGAAACTTTATCATCATATTTCACTAACACACCCAACATATCAAGTCCCATAAAATATTTTGCCATAGACATTTCTCTTAACATACACAATCCCTATTTAAGATTCAATCCTACCACTTAGAAACAAGAATCGACAATAGTATCCATAGTTTTCCAGAAGTCATCACCCCAGGAAAAACACAGAAACAACCACGGAACTTCTGCCTCCAGGTTGCAAGACAGAACCCTAAATTCCAATCTCATCCTCTAATAACAACTAATTCATATCTTGTCAATATCAATTCTTATATTCTAGTATTGTATTCCTCTGTTTACTAAAGTCTGCATAACTTAGCAACCTAGGCTCTAATGCCAAACTGTGGCACCCCGATTTTTTATACCATTTTTTCCATATAAAACATAAATCATATATTGGTTATGTCAACACCCCTGATACCATCTATGCATAACTCGACCCGAAGAGGGTACCGGTTACACAATCATTATCATATTCACAAACCTAACAACGGAAGTCGTTATATATATACATACCACATCGAATACATATACTAGAGTACCAATTAATCAATAAATACATGTCTAACACATCCCAAAAAGAAACAAAAAATACGCTAGGAAAATTCTCCATTCCTAGCTCATAACACTCACCCTATCTACTCAAGGTATTAGCTCCCCTCTTTCTTGGAGCTATATCACCAGGTCTATCTTGATTCCTTGAAATATTTCAACGATTGGGTGAGAAACATCTCAGTAGGAAAAAATAAATTATCTACAGTGTGTGGCAGTATGAGATTCATTATATCATAATATAAATTCATTTCAGTGATAATATCATCTGAGTAAATATATCATTTCCACATTCATAATCATATAGATATAAAACACAAGCTTTTATAAGCTTTTACTTTCATTTCTAAAACCATACACACGCAAACCATATTTACTAGTGAAGTTCCCGAAAATAGGGAAGCTTACCCTCTCATACAAGTAGTTTCCCTCTGTCCTGATATCATTTGTATCCTGACCTAATTAATTCAGGTTCAGCTACAACTGATACTTATCAGAGCACTCACCTTACTCAGTAAGCCCTCAGGTGGAATGTTTTACTTTGCTTTAATAATTTATGATATTAACTCACACTATTCCATTTCCCATTTCCATTTCATTTTCATTTCCATTTCCATTTCCATTTCCATTTTCATAACTAGCTCACGAGTATCTTTGGTTACATCTACGTCTGTAACTCATGGATGTTTTGATGATTTTTCCCACATCATGCTTCACCCTATGGTCGATGTCCATCTCCATATTCTGGGCCATGCTCTCCCACATGGTCAGGGTTGTGCGGCCCGAAGGTTCGGTCTAATTGTAGTTGTTAACCCGGTTAGATCAAAATATCATATCATATATCCCACGTCAGTAGTACAACTAGCCGGCCTATAGCCTTGATCCGGCTCAAGGGGCACAACAACTCTACTAAACAACTCAATCAACTGCCATGCCACATGCTCCAAGAGTCCGCGTGGTTGCACTCTCACCACTAGCAATAGTACCATGCTCAATATCACAACCTATCATTAGAATTTCCATAACCATCCATCAGGGTTATTAATACCACATACCCACAGTCATTATGCGGTATTCGCATTTCATCAATCACATTTCAATATTCATATTTCAACATACACATTTCAGAATTTCACATTTCAATTCTCATAATTCAATATTCATACTGCAGAATTTTACATTACAATATTTCTCATTCTCATATTCTCATTTTCATATACATATTGCAGTATTCACATTTCTCTTATTCTCATATCGGTAATCACATTTTATTTTCCTTGTTTCAAATCCCATATTTCAGTACGCATTTCACGATCTCATAATTATCAAGGTAAATCATTTAACCCAATTTCAAACATATTTCCGTATAAATTATATGCCACACAAATTTCATCTGATATTCATATCATATATAATCAATTTTAGGTAAAATATTATATTTCAATTTCTCATATTTCTCAACCAATAATCTTTCAAAAAGACTGCAATAATTTATTCCCCTTACCTGACTTACTATCAGGTCCTCTAACACCCTAGAACTGTATGCTCCTCGGCGTTCATAGTTCAAAATCCTAAAAATCACATTTTCCCCAAGTTATTCAACATTTCCTCTACAATCTTGACATATAATGTTCCCTAAGCCCCAAAAACTCCAATTTAACAATTAAAGTTAACATTAAATTCCCTTACCTCTGATTTGGAGTGGTGCCCCGAAACCCCAAATTGAAAATCTACTCCACCTAAGTTGCAGAGAATCTTTCCAAGAACCTCGTGGTGGTTCCTGATCGTCAATCTATGCTTTAACGGAGCCGAAATCGAAGAGAGAAGGTGAAGGTTCCAAATTTTGAGAGAGAGAGAGAGTGAGAGGAGAGAAAAAACGACGCTTAAATTAGGGTTTCCACTATTTATAGGCTGGAATTCGTCGATGAGTTCAAGTAGTTCGTCGACGAATCCATGAAGGCACTTCATCAACGAGGAGGCTGGTTCGTCGATGAACCTGAAATTTCCTGAAATTCTCCAAACTCTCGGTATCTTCGAGTCAACGAGACACATGTACTTCATCGACGAGGACTATAGGGACATTCGTCGACGAGAACTCTAGGGTCGTCGACGAACCCCTACTAATGCTTTTTACCTTTTTCCTTTTCTTCCATTTCTTTTCTTTTTCCTCTCTCCTTCTTTTAAAACTTTCATTAATTTAATTTTCTAGGTCTCTACACTATAAATAGGTTTTAATTCATATTTCTGTGAGAAAATCACTCTCCTCTCTCCTCTCTCTCTCTCTCTCTCTCTCTCTCTCTCTCTCTCTCTCTAGGGTTTTGGCCCCTCTTCCTTCTCTATTCGATTTCAGCCCAATTTTAGCCCGTTTCAACGATCAGACTCCACCACAACGTTCTAGAGACAATTCTCTACAAATTAACTGGAGAAGTTTTATAGTTTAGGCTCCCCGGGCACTAATCCAAAGTTGAGGTAAGGGTGTTAAAAGTTGGTATTTAATTGATTAAATGGAGTATATGGGCCTAGAGATATTTATATGAATATGATTCTGGGGTTGATGTTGATTGAACTGGGGAAAATGTGATTTCATGGTTTTGAACTCTGAACGCCGCATGCATGGGTTTAGAATCCTTGCAATTGTTTCCTCGGGGAAATAGGTAAGGGGATAAGTTATACGAGCTAGTTTAAAAAATTTTACCAGTTAAAGTACAATATTCAATTATGGGATATCAGTATATGATTTTGTGAATATTACAGGAAACAAATTTAGAGTATGGAAATTTGATTTTTCATGTGTTATATATTTGTGAAAATTCAGAAATTTTGGTTACAGAAAAGTTTTACAAATGATATGTATTATTTTCATATATTAGGAAAATATAGTTTTACCTGTACAGATTATAGTATAAGAGTTTCATTTAAATTGTGTGGCATAAGAAATATCAGGTATAGTATAGAGGTTTAATATAGAATAATTTGTAGTTTTTTCATAACTATGATTTTACAGCATTTATAGAACCATGATATTACAGTCATTACAGAACCATAATATTTTAGTTATTATAGAACCATGATATTATAGTTACTACAGAATCATGGTAAAACAGTAATATACAGAAATAGTATTATATAGTATTAGAACTTAGATGAACCTGAATAGGATACAGAGCACGGTACCATAGCTAATACAGTATAGATAGTGCAACCACACATCTCACATTGAGTGTGGTGTTGACTGTCGATTGTGCCTTAAAGGAGAGTAGAGGAGCTCCTTGATAGTCCATACTAGGTTGAGTAGGTCAATCGTACTATAGACGATTTATAGTTTTACATAAGCTAGTAGGCTAGCCATGGTTAAGTCCATCCCACAAGCCACACAACCTGATCATGTGGGGTTAATTCATGATTACAGTTATCCATCTAGGCAAGTTTTCATAGTTATATCTATATATACATAGATTTACATAAAACAGGAACTAGTTATTATAGTTAATAGTATGATCAAATAGAAAACTTGTATTTTAATTGGCATAGGTCTGAGTTATGATATATTTTCACATTTAATTGTTATCTCAATTGCAGTTTAATTAATAGTATGTTATTTATGAAAAACTCATTTGCCACACACTGGTAATAACTTATCCCATCTTACTAAGAGGTGTCTCACCCCAAAATTCAATCATTTCAAGTGATCCAGATAGGCAAGCAGGACAAACTCCCAAGTAAAGGAGGTGTTGGTACCATCCTAAACCTATGGTAAGTGTTGAGTTGAGAAGTGGATTTTGAGTAATCCCTGAGAGTTTCTTTTTGTAGATTTTGGGAAATGTACACGTATATTTATGGGAATAGTAGAACTCTGGTATTGTATACAAAGTTTGGGTGTTTTATGTTTTCTGTTGCTTAGATAGTATGTTTATGGATAGGTATCCCTGATATCCCGTTTCAGGTCTGGGTTGACTTTGTCTACAGTTTATAGTATCAGAGTTTAATATATGAATATATATATATATATATATATATATATATATATATATATATCCCCTTATGATTCACAATAACTACCAGGGATTGTGCTTGCTAAAAAAGAAACTTTAACAAAGAAGATCAAGTAAGCAATATTTTTTTGGTTGAGCTTTTAAGCATAATTCATAAAATAACCAGAAAAATCAACCACAAAGATCTTAAATATATTAGACAATTCAACACAAGGATCATATGACAACACAAATGATTATGACTAATCAACATATTTCAAATTATGATTTTCAATAAACTCACTACATTTAAGCACGGGCCACAATACATTCAAAACAAATCTAAGCTAGACATGTTGGAGGGCCTAAGAAGATGGAAATTTAATTTCAAAGGATCCCCCTATAAATTTGAGTACGAGCGTAGATGCTATGGATTAAAGATTTACTGTGGGTAGAAGGAAATTCATTATATTAAACGTGTAGTCCTTTGTAAGCTATGAGTCTAAGTTAAAGGTAGAGAGAAATTTAATTTTGGATGCTCCCCTAAATATTCGATGATTATGTAAGGATGGCGTTTAATATTCAATTAATTTTCACTCATCCTTTCAAAAATATTTTAACATTCATTTCATCATAATCATTATTGTACAAGGATTTAATTTGGGAAACTTTTATGAAATTTCAGTAGCATGACGTCTGTAAATTGGACATTTTCCCAAAAAAAACCTATACCTGATAGATTCAAGCAAGCAATTTTTAGCAATCTGCATCATGTAAATATCATTCAATTCAAACATGTGAGAACCTATATCCACTACCAGCATGCAATACACATCACTGCAGCAGTTATGCAGGCGGCGTTCCATACAAGCATGCATAACAGTTGTTCAATCGACAAATGATATAACAAATAAACTATCCATTAGAAGATATAATTATTTAGCGCATTATTGATAGTAGGAATTCAGTGTTGTTCTTATGAAGGCATATATATATATATATATATATATATAGTCATGAAAGAGAAATGCTCTCCCTGAGCTATGTACTTATCCATCTTATTCCTTTTCTTATTTTTTTCAAATTCTTTAGCCAAGAGTTCTAGATTTCTTAATGATATATGTTTGGCTTTGGATGAATAGGCTTAGAAGACCAAAAAGTCACAATAAATATTTCTTTAGATGAATTAAGCTTATTTGCCTCTTTTCTTATGAATTTCAATACGTGTGAGAGGCCCAAGTTTGAATGACCTTGAATTTAACTATTCGTGCATAGGTTTTCTTGAAATTTACTCATTTATCTAGATTAAAACCTAGGCAATCATTTTAGCCATTCATCTTCATTAAAGGATATGAAGCTCTAAAAGTTTTGACTTAAATTTTGAGAGCTTGTGAAGGGAGTTTGAATAAATACTCTTTGAAAAATAAATCACTAATGGGTACAGAAGAGTATTTAGGATAGGCAGGACATTTTTCAAGATAAGCAGTCTAAAGATATTGCCCTAATTGTTTTGGCAAAGAGTATATGAATTTTGACTGTAGCTCTCTGGTGATTGGTAAGTATCCTTTAAGTATGATCACTATTTTGAGCAAGGATACGAACCATGGAATAGGATGGAACTTTACCGAATGTGATCGTGGTTGGTAAAGAGTTCCTATGGAGGATAAGGTGAACTAACATTAGAGAGTTTTTATAATTTAAGCACATAGTAAAAATTTTATTATAAATGGATGAAGATTCGATTCCCTTAGTGGATGCCTCTAATTTGATTAACAAGATGTCCTTTAAATAAGCACTCGTAGAATTGGAATTTATGATTATTAGTGCTTAAGCTTAGAGTAATGGTTGCTACTTGTTCAAGGCTTTTAAGTTCAAGGATGGGTTTAGGATTAAATGATATATAGTGTGAGATGGATTCCCTAAACCACAAGCTTGTGCGATGGATAATGTATGCTTAACTTAAGATTTTCATAATTACGTGTGAGCTAAGCAATAAGAAATATATATCAGGAATAGTTGCCTTGTCCATTTTGAAGTAGATATATACTAAGGTTTTGCATGTTAGGCTTGAACTGCTTCTTAAGCCTTCAGTCATTGCACCCCTACACCTAGGAACTAAGGATGGATTAAATGATTATGTAATTTAAATCTGTATCCATTCATCTTTTGGTTCTGATAGGTTTGCCCTTAGGATCACCCACATCATTTTCTTATTTAAGCCTCTGGCACCCCTAAATTTATACGTGTATTTAATGTGCCCTTTCTTTCCAATGTATAAGCAAGTTTTATATGCTCGTGAAAGATTATGCTTATTTAATATGCTTTTACCCATTGAGGCATTTTTATGACTGTGGGACTTATAATATGAACCTTTTTTTTCAAAGATTTATTTCTTTTAATTCCCAAGGGTTTATCGTCTTCCATTTCTCCCTCCAAACAGATAATTTTCAATATTTTCGTAATCTTTTTTTTTTTCCCTCTAGAATGGCATGATGCTCTTTTAATTCTTTCAATTGTTTAGTCATCCTTTTATTTTCATTCTTCAAAAATATTTTATGTCTAGACACTCTAAGTAGAAACTTATGCATTTTAAATAAAACATTTTCTAGTTCAAGAATAGAGGACATGCTTTCATTTTTACAATTATTACATGATTCAACATATTTTTACAATGGGCATTAGAAGATTTATCACATGGTATGCCATGTAAATCTACACATGAATCATCAAATGCATTATCAATAGTATTATAACAAAAATTAATAGATGATTCTATATATGATGTCTAGCAGCATTCAGCACAAGAACAATCTATAAAGGTAAGGTTAGAATCATATAGCGCTTCATCTGTTAATACTATTTGCCCATGATTTGCCACTACCTAATCATTTGAGCTTGGAGCTTCTGAAGCGGCGTTCTCCTTTTCATGGGTTTCTCCTCCAACTCCTTCCATATATTTCTCGTAGAATTACATGCCATAATCTCAAGAAAGATATTAGAATTTAAAGCATGATACAACAAATCCATGGCGTTAGAATTAACTGCATTAAAATCATTTTCATTCATTTTCAAGCAGCTTCCTCTGACAATCATTTGTTAGGCCCTCCAATCCATAGATTTTATAAATACGCTCATTCTTATTTTCCAAGCGGTGTAATCAACACCACAAAATAATGGAGGACTGGTAAATGACTGTCCCTCTCCGAATGGGGATACACCAACAAGAGCCATTGCGAACTTTAGCATAAGCGGTTAAGCTTTTTACAACGAGGCTCCAGTACCAATTGTTGGAATTGTTGTATTCTCAAGAGGGGGGAGGGGGTGAATTGGGTATTTTAAAAAAAATTTCCTAGGTTAAATCAGATAACAACAGTATATCACAACCTACGGTCTGTTTAAAAGAATACCAATTGCCCAACAGGAATTTAACTGAGCAAATAATCAAAGCAAGTATAGTAGGCTCAGTATTTCCCAATCATTCACAATATTTAAACCATGCACACATTCATAATTGATTAAATATAAGCATACATGTGCAGGAAAGTAAAGTGCGGGAATTTAATAGCAGACATAAGATATGTTATCAGGGTTCAGCCAATACTGTCTATGTCCTCGCCTCAAGCTCACAAGTAAGAGGATTCCACTAGATGCTCACTTACGGGTGGAGCGACACCGATTACAATTACCCTCTCCTTACTAGGCAAGGGAATACCCCAAGTTAGATTATAGGGCTAACCCCAACCTTTACAATAACACCTTAGAAAGGTGCTCCTGGTTTTCCTAACCGGGTATAAACCATCCGATGTTTTCTTAACCAGGTCTAAACAATCCGGTGCACGTTATAGGCTAGTGCAATCCTCTTCTGATGATCATATGCTAGGAAATACAATAATGATATCAAATTAATGTGTACAAATATAAAGCTTCTATACTAAGAAAATGATGTACACCAATGAAACTCAAATACACTCACACATGATAGGAGTTTAAGCTCAATGAGATTTTGGTAAGCTATATGTCAACTCTAAAAAATGTGTATGTATTAATGTATGTGTGTGAGAGTAAGATCTTTTATTTCAAGATAATATCTTCACTATATGTATTATCATAGAATCTTTAAAGCCCTGAGAAAATATCTCAACAATATTTTTAAAATATTAAGCACAACTGATATTAGGGTTTACAAGATTTTCAAAAATGTTTTTCAAAAGCAATATGCAAGCTTTTGAATCTTGCAATACGGATGCAAAGATTCACAAGCACTGGAGAGTTCTTCCCAAATAATATTTATGAATAAAATACAATGGGAAAAACTTAAGCTAACTCTCAAAAATCAATATTCAACAATGTAAGTGTGAGAGAGAGTTTAAGCTTTGAAGTATTACTATAGAATGCTCATAATAATCAACACTCAACCTAACATCAAGTTGCAATCAATGTGCAAATGAAGAAGGTGAGTAATATGCTCTCTTTCTAAATGAATGTGCAATTGATAGTATGAAAGAGAGAAAGAAATTTAAGCAACAAAAATAGCTTTGAGAGAAAGTTTGCCAATCAAGTTGCTAATCTTGCTTATGAATGAGGTATATATAAAATTCCCAAGATTTTTTACTGTTGGGGACATAGAGGAAAATTTAGAAAAGTTTAGGTGAAAAATTAACATCGATTAGCATAGAAAAACTCAGCAACTCGAGAGGTTCGGTTGATTGACCTAAGGATCAATCGACTGACCAACAAATAAAAAAGTGCGAACCTTCGAGATTCAGTTGACCAAGCACACGGTCAGTCGATTGAGCCCTATAGCATTTTCAAACATAAAATAGGCTCGGACGACTGAGATAAGGGCCGGTCAGCTGAGCCAGGGCGATTTTCCAAACCTTTATACATTCGGTCAACCGGGCTATTCCTAGGTCATTTTGGTCGATCGGGCAAGGATGCTGAAAAAGTAAACCCTAACATTCAGTCGACTAAGGGAGATTAGTTCAAATTTGCTCGGTCGGTCAAGGCTTTGTAAACAGCCTAGCTGGCAAGGTCGGTTGACTAAGGCATTTATAACGTAGTCAGGTTAGTCGACCGAGGCTTTTTAATTAAGCCTAAAAATGCAACGTCGGTCGACTAGTCTTTGTCAAATTTTTGTAGCCCTAATTTTTGACTTTAGCTGATTAAACCTTTTTGTATGATTTTTAGTTCTTATGAAAAAAAAAATTTCTTTTTACCTTGTTGGGTGCCCTAAGGTCAGTCTATGGTCATCACTGAGCTTCCATTCACATCATGCATGCAATCCATTATTACAGACCAAAACTAAACTTAAATGCATTACAAATACAAATCATAAGCCCTCTTCTTTTGCTCTTCAAAACTTTATGGAGTACGCTCGGTGTATGTGCTTTAAGATTCCGGCTTCCATTTCCCTTTTGTTTAATGTGTGTGTTGAATAGTAAACTTGTTCAAGCACTTAAAAATACACATAAGAACCTTATGCTTTGTCAGCATCAAAACAAGGATTGGACTCAAAAAGTCAACAATACTTCTTCTGGTAGTCTGTAGTCCAATGGGACTGATGGACCCCTATTAATCAAGTATGTTGTTGTGCTGACTACTTTTGCCTAGAATTGCTTTGGTAAGCCCGACTAGATACACATACTTCTGGCTCTTTCACTCAACGTTTGGTTTATTTGCTCGGCTACGCCGTTGTGTTGGGGGCTTTCTTGGCACAGTTTTTTCCATCCCGATACCATGCTCATAGTGGAATTTCTTGAACCTGATGTTTTCATACTCCTCACCATTGTTGGTTCTCAACTTCTTGATTTTTAGACCAGTTTCATTTTCAACCATTACTTTCCAAATCTTGAAAGCATAAAAGAAATCTAACTTATATTTTAGAAAGTAAACCCATACCTTCCAAGCATGATCATCAATGAACGTGATGAAGTAATTCCTTCTGCCTGTGAATGATATGGGTGTCAGTCCCCATGCATCTGAGTGGACTAGTTCTAATCTCTCCTTTTTTGAGGTACGAGTATATGTTTAGAAACTGACCCTCTTCTGTTTCTCGAGTATGCAATCCTCGCACATGTCAATCTCTATTGACTGTAGACCACTCAATTTTTCCTTTGATTGCATCACCCTAAGTCCCTCCTCGCTCATGTTGCTGTCGTCATTTCCTGCATCAACTGAAATAGATAAGCAAGCATTAGAGGTCAGATAAAGTGTTTCACTTTTCTTACCTCGTACAATTGTCAGTACACCCTTTGAAATCTTTCATTCATCGCCCATAAATGTCTTGGTGTATCCATCATAGGCCATATGACCAACTGAGATCAAGTTCTTTCTTAGGTCTGGAATATATCTGACATCCTTCAGTTTCTATGCTGGCCGACTCATCTTGATCTTCACAATTTCCTTGCCGACTACGTCACAAGGTTGTTCATTGCCAAGGTACACCTTAACAAAATTACCTGGTGTATACTCTTCTAGGCAATCTCTGCTATAAGTGGCATGAAATGAGGCTCTGGAGTCTAAGACCCAAGACTACTATTTGCCCTCCAAAAAGCATATTAGTGCATCTTTTTCTCCTCAGGAAAAGGCGAGATTTGCTTCTATCTTCGCTTTAGATTCCTTTCTTGGACCTTTGCACTAGTTTCTATAATGCTCGATATTTCCATAATTCCAACACTCAATGTTCATTGTGCCCTAAGAACCTCTGGGATTTCTAGATCTAGACCGCTTGGTCCTTGATCTGCCACGATTGTTTGATCACCCATGCCCACTTCCTTTCCCTTGTCTTTCCACGTTCAAGGATGAACTTGAAGTGAAGGCATTGTTTGATTGCATCTTGATCTTTTCCGTCAAAATCATGCTGATGACCTCGTCATACTTTAGCTTCGATTTTCCTGTAGAACTCCTGATTGCAATAACAATTCATTTCCAACTCTCAAGCAACTAACTAAGAATTAATAGGGTATGGACTATCAAACGTAATTCCAACTGAGGTGAGTTGATCTGACAGCTCGTTGAAATTATTCAAATATCTGCTGAAACTTTCACCTGCAGACGTGTTCATAGTAAACAATCTTTTCAATAAGTGTACCTTATTCACGGCTAATGGCTGCTTGTACATGTTGGAGAGCGCATCCATAAGAGACTTGGTAGTTGTCATATTGATTCTAGCTTTTCCTTCAATAGTAAGTGCAACTCCTTACCAAACAAGTAGTATGGTTGGATCCAAAATAACCGAAAACCTTAGAAATGGTTCAAGTCATTCAAAAAATGGACCTGAAATGGCTTTAAAAAATCCAATCAAAGTCTCTTGTCAAACAAGTCAATTTCTGTTAAACTTAACGGAATATTTCCCTATTTAACGACATATGCTGACGCCGTTTGTTGATATAGTTGTATGGGCCCACTTACTGACATGGCACTATGGGCCTACCTGCTCACGTGGCTTCGACATGGCACTTTGAGACCTACATGCGGACATGGCATTGTGAGACCCACATGTTGGCATGGCGGCTAACGTGGAAATGTGAGCCCCCTGCTTATGTGGCTTGCTGATGTGGCACGTTAACGAGGCTCTGACTGTGTGCGCTATGGGCTAATGTGGCCGGCTAACTAAGGTGCTGATGCAGCATTGACCGTCACACTGATGTTGGCCTTCTTCTTCCGTTAACTCTGACTGTGTGTTGGCGCGTGCGGCTTCGTCTGACCCCTATTCGAGCTCTGGTTAGCACCATTGGCTTCATCTCAACTAGAGGAACACAATGGTAGGCTCAAAACTCTGTTTTGAGACACTGAATAGAGGTTCTAATCTTGCAATTTTGCTCTGATCTATCTCAGATACTAATCATTGGGGGGATCTAGGAACAAAAATCACACACAAGCAATAATAAGCAACTAGAAATAAAACACTAGATTTACGTGATTTGGTCGAATCTGACCTACGTCCACGGAGCACACCAATCTCACTTATCACAAGGAGAATAATTTTAATGAGGAGGAGGATGCTACTGCTCTCAACTTAACTCTCTCTCTCTCTCTCTCTTACACACACAACACTCTCTGTTCCTCACACCTTCTGCACACACACTATGTTCTACGCACAACACAACTGCACAATTCCACACACACACACATCTCATTTATTGCCATGGATGGGAGGTGGAAGTCAAAATTAGGTGGCTTAATTTCAGCATGGTGGGTAGGGTTGGTGGCCGCCAGTCTCCAACGTCAACGAAAGCAACTAGGTTGGTGCTGCTACCGACAACTCCATCTTCTGCATCTCAACAGCATGCTCATAGTGCGTGCCCATCACAAGTTTTTATAAAAGCTATTGACTTGAACAATACAAGTATCTAACGACCAGAGTACAAGTCATCTTATTGCCTTCGTAGGACATTTCAATAATTAAAACATCATGTAAAAGATTTGGAGTTTTCACTCTTTAAGGTTACACAAGACTCGAATTTGAAGGAAAGTAGATTACAATTATATATATACCAATAATTAAACATCACTCAAAAGATTTGGAGTTTCCATTCTTTGAGATCACACAAGATTAGAATTTGAATGGAAGGAAAGTAGATTACGATTACATCCCAATAATTAATAATATCTTTTAAATCTAGTGTGGCGTGTATGTTTGTACTTGGCAGGTTATTAATTGTAAGAATTAATTTATTTCATAAATAAAAATTTGAGCCATTTTTATTACTTAATTTAAATAAAAATAAAGAGTCTGTTTTTGACAAGAATTTCTCCCCCAATTAAATATTCTCCTCCATTTAAATTTTGTGAGCAAGCATTCTCACATCCCTAACTCTATCTTCTCATCTGTAAAACAGAAACATAGAAATTAACTGAGAGAGAGAGAGAGAGAGAGAGAGAGAGAGAGAGAGAGAGAGAGAGAGAGAGAGAGACCTGCAGGGTCTAGTTTTGTGGTGAGTTTGGGAGTGTCCTCTCAATATTCTTAGAGGCAGTTCCCTTGCATTGTGCCTTGCAACCGCCGAAACAGTCGTGCAGTCTTGTGAAACAATCTCTCATGCAGCTGTTGATGCAGTCTTGCGCAGACTCTGCACAGGATTTCTCTACAAGCATCCCTTGCATGATGATCATCACCAACCCAATCATCACTATTGCACCACCCCCAACACTATTCCACCTTCCCTCCCTCCTAAACGGAATGGTCTATATATATATAATTCACAGATGAATTTGGAAACTTGCTTTATTTATATATTTGTTGCTCTTCCACTAAAGATTTTTAAAAGTATTGAATTCAAATTATTATTTTGCCAGATTTCTTTAATACCCGCTACTTAAAATCTTTTCAATAAAAGACAACTTGCAAGATGTATTACAACCATTTTAGGAAAGAAATTTAGAAAATTTGTAGGCTAAAATTAAGTTGTTCCATTAGATGTTTTTATACAATGAACAATTTATTATAATTAATTACTTTGATGTTTATATACAATGAACAAGTTATTATAATTAATTACTTTCCTTTTAATAGGAATTTTCTAGGTGCACGCCTTCATCGGTCATTAAAAAGCTAGAATTTATAATTTGAGAAATTATTGAATTGAGATATGTTTGGATTTAGTAGGTAGCATTTGGGAGCATGAATTTTGAGACTTGAATTTTGACAATTGTATGGATTTTGATAAAACATAATATAAAATTACAGGGACTGTGGCCAGAATCTAAGAGCTTTGATGACTCGTGCATGTAATAATTTGTTTTTTTATCAAAAGACACAAAAGAGTCAAATGAAATTGAATGGGTGACTTAAAAATTTCTATCATGAAGCAAACAAAGTCTTATACTGCCACTGCTACAACCCAAATTCTCATTTGATTTGATAGAATGACTGTTCATTGAAAGAAAATGGAATATTTAAATTTTAGAAATTGTATATTTATAATGAAATTGTAAGGGAAAGTTCTTATCATTAAATTTGAGATAACAAGCCAGCAATAAAAGTGAGCAATAATTTATTTATTTATTTATTTATTTTGACTTGCAATCTTCAAGAGTGTGAACTTCAAATTTTTCACATGATATTTAATTATTGGGATGCAATCGTAATCAACTTTCCTTCCATTCAAATTCTAGTCTTGTGTGATCTCAAAAAGTGGAAACTCCAAATCTTTTAAGTTATGCTTAATTATTGGGATATTATTGTAATCTACTTTTCTTCAAATTTGAGTCTTGTGTAACCTTAAAGAGTGAAAACTCCAAATCTTTTACATGATGTAACCTTTTGCCTAAGTGTTTCAGGTTGCAACCATAGTATACCAATATGCATCGGCATTTATTAGAGTTTGTAGTACAATCATTTTTTTGTCATGTAATCTATGTCAAATTGAATTGGATATATTTATGATTGGCTCAAAAAAAAAAGCCAAGTTATACTTCAAAGGGAAATCAACTTAGCAACTACGGTTTGATGTTGGTGCGGTATTTTAACTTGGTAAGTTCCTTGATGAAAAATATTTATATATGTTCTTTGATAGGTTGATCCTTGAGTTAAGAGATCACTCTTAAAACAAAGAATCAAAGTCATCTCAATTTTTAATGCGTTTTTTTCCTAAAATAATGACGCCCACGTGCTTTGCCTAATACTACCCCATTGGTATATGCTTGAAGTCATTTCTCTTAACATCATAATATTAAATGCAAATAATTATTGTATAACCACTTCTTAATTCAATGATTAATAATCACCTCTTAATTTGATTTTTAGGATCTTTAATCTTATTACTAGAGGACAAGTAGTTGGTTATATATAGATGATGACAATAATGAGTTTCCACACTTAACCCATTCTTGGAACATCATGTGCTTTTTGTACAAATATTTCAATATTTTTCAAATTTAAAACTACATGAATATAAACAAAATGTAATCTAGTCCCTACATAGTTTATTCACTACAAAAATTATATCTCAAACAATTGGAGTATAGTCCACCGTTTACACCTCCATCTATGCAAATTTGCCTACATGTTTTCTCCATCCCCTGGCCCTTATTTATAAGAAAAGGGAAGAGAAAAGGGCAGTGGGCTTGGAGTGTTTTACAAAAAATATTTAAAAACAAAAAACAAAAAACACATGTATGGAGGAAATGGAAAAAAATTACAGAAATATTGTAACGCCCCGACCGTTAATACGGCTCCAGAGTGCTACTATATATATATCATCTGCACAAATCCTGCATCATACATAACTACCCGTCCTAAACAGGGACATATGAGTATTTCATAATGATATGTACTGACATATATTGCGGAAAACATAAGCATTCATATGGATTTTATTAGACAAACCAGAGTATCTAACTGTTCCTTATCTACATTCATCCGTACGTAAAACATAAATTGTATTATAAAAGAAACCATCATGACTAAAAACCCAGAACTCATACAAAAACTTACGTTAACTAACAAAACTCTACGCTCAACAGCCTCACTAGAAGACTAAGACCAATTTCCTGTAACTCCTGAAATAAGGTTGTAAGATTGGGGTGAGACACTTCTCAATAAGGAGGAAGATATTACATCAGTGTGTGACTGTACAGTTATATTCTTGTTTGAAAGCGATTACATCGATTGTACATTCTCAATACTATAATATGTATATAGTACATATAGAAATCCCTGATAATATAAAACCCAGCATCATTACAAGTGAGAGTTCCCGAGGTTAGCGTAGGGTATAGGTCCATACACTGTACGATCCCTCCGCCCGGTACTTAGATTTGTGACTCTGCCTAGTAAAGCCTTTAAATCATGTATATGCATATTTAGAACATCGTCCAACTCTAAACTATCATAACTATGCTAGTAAGTCCCCATGGCAAGGGTTGTGCGATAAGAGAACACTAATCGAGCCCTGTTAGTGTAGGCATTATCAGGCATCATAACATACTGCAGTCCAACTTGGCCATCACCACCCTGATCCCTTTTGATCAGTGGCCCTTCTTACCAAGCCTACTACTAGGTACCCACACTGAACAATAACTACATATGATTACACTGTACATCTGTTTTGGCAACGGTACCGAGCCTACATAATATAAGCTTTTTAAGACTTCATATACTATTAAGACAATAAGCTGCAGTCCCAATATCATATATATAATTTACATTAAAACATAATAATCTGTGCAATTTCAGTATTTTCACAATCTCATTCATGCATACTTTCATTCATATTGTAGTAAAAATCGGCTCGTAACCTCTCGGTTTTACCCTTTTCTCATACTTGGTATGGTATCTAACCGGCACCTGTTTTATGCATTTTCTGATAATCGCTTGGAACCTTAGTCCCCATTCTTAGTCCCCATAGTTCATATACATACATCTCAAATCTATATAGATTCAATTCATATCATACGTCACACTTATTTGATCATATATATACATTTCACATAAACTGGTTCGTAAAATATCATTTTTACTGCTATTAAGAGTTTCAAACATCTCCTACTTTAGTTTTAGTGCAAATAAAGTAGTTTAAGAAATTTGGAGATCATATGCCAAAAACCTCATTTTTACCAAAACCATAAAATCGTGAAAATCATAAGAATCAACATTTATACCTGATAAAACTTTGCAAATAAGCAGTAAATAAATACATATAAACATAAGCTACATATCTTATGGTTTCATTTTCTAAAAATAACTTATGTAAACAAATCTCTTTACCTTTTTCCAAAAAATTGAAAACACGAGCTTATTGATCCAAAACTACGACACAGGATCCCTGAAACCTAAAAATCGAAGAACAATACTTCAATATTATTCAGTCTACTACAGATTTACCGAAATGAAAACGAATTCAGATCCTTACCTCAATTTTAGGAAAAATCCCGAAAATCTTCAAAACGACAATCAGATCCGCTATAACTGTAGAGTTTCCTCCCCTAATCCACGAAGAAACTTCTGATCATAGAAACAAACGACAAACAACGAAGGATCGTAAAGAGAGAGAGAGAGAGAGAGAGAGAGAGAGAGAGAGAGACAGCTTTTGGATTTTCTTACCCCTTAAGCAACAAAAAATGATATTTATAGAACCTTTGACTGAGTCAAATTCGTCGACAAAGTGGCGCCTTCGTCGACGAACCAGCCACTCAGTTCGTGGATGAAGCTCTACCTTCGTCGACGAACCCCATCCGGATATTTTCTTGGTTCGCTCAATATTTCTTCGTCAACGACACTCTGAATTTCGGGGGCGAAGAACTGAAGGGACTTCGTCGATGAATATACTGGCTTCATCGATGAACCCTACTGAAATTCCCTTTTTTACCCTTTTCTTATTTATTTTCCTTATGAACGGGTTCAAGTCTCTACAAATATACCTTGTGCTTTCAAAAGAAAAAAAAACAAAGGATGGGACGACTTGGGCATGTGCCAGTCAGTGTGACCCCCAACGGGCTGTCAGCGCAAGGGGGCGGAGGGAGAGAGAGAGAGAGAGAGAGAGAGAGAGAGAGAGAGAGAGAGAGAGAGAGAGAGAGAGAGAGAGAGAGAGAGATGTGATGGTGATGCTTGTCAAGATTTTTTATTTTTTATTTTTTTAAACAAACAAAACAGAGGTGTTAAATTTAGTTTTTATTTTTTAATTTAAATAATATATATATATAGTATGTTTCAAATTTTAAAATTTATATAAAAAATGTAAATAAAAAATATATTTTTAAGTGTCATTTAATACTAAAAATATTTTTCACTTTTTATTTATTTTTCAAATAAATTAAAAAAAGTAAATTAATTTTTTAATTTCAAAATATTGTATAAAAATGAATACAATAACAAAAAAAAATTTTAAAATAATTTAATTTTGAGAATATTAAGACAAAAAATGACATCTTACTTTCTAATTATGTACAAAAAATTATTTAACATATTAGAATGAAATAACCCTTAACTATTGACAGCTATCCTAAAAAACTCTTGTACTCTTTAAATTGTCTGTTTTCTTTTTGTTATAATCTTTTAAAAGTTTTAAAAAATAGTCATGAAGCATGCACTGCCTGCGCATCACAAGTTTTTATAAAAGTTATTAACTTGAACAATACAAGTATCTAGCGGCAAGGGTACAACTCATCTTATTGCCTCCATAGGACATTTCAATAATTAAAATATCATGTAAAAGATTTTGAGTCTTCACTTTTTAAGGTTACACAAGACTCGAATTTGAAGGAAAGTAGATTACGATTATATCCCAATAATTAAACATCACTTAAAAGATTTGGAGTTTCCACTCTTTGAGATCACTGAAAACTAGAATTTGAATGAAAGAAAATTAGAAGAGTACATCCCAATAATTAAATATCATGTGAAAAATTTGGAGTTTGCACTCTTGAAGATTGCAAATTTAAAGAAAAAAAAAAAAAGAAAGAAGTATTGCTCACTTTTATTGTTGACTTGTTATCTCAAATTTAATGATAAGAACTTTCCCTTACAACTTCATTATATAATATACAATTTCTAAAATTTAAATTAATTCCATTTTCTTTAGATGAATAGTCATTCTATCAAATCAAATGAGAATGTGGGCTGTGGCAGGATAAGACTTGGTTTGCTTCATGACGCATTCAATTTCATTTGACTCCAACATGCACTGCATAATTATTATGGAGGAGGGAGATGATGGGTCTTAATTACTATTTAATTTTTATTTAAATTAAGCAATAAAAGTGACCTAATTTTTTTATTTATGAAATAAATTAATTTTTATAATTAATAACCTGCCATGTACAAACACACACACCACACTAAATTTAAAAGATATTATTAATTATTGGAATGTAATCATAATCTACTTTCCTTCCATTCAAATTCTAGTCTTGTGTGTCCCCACGGCATGACACGGTGTAAAGGCATCAGCAAGTAAGAAGGAATATCGGAGGTTCAATTCCAGATAGATACACTCATGGAACCAGCGATACCTGTCGATGGTGAGAGTTTACTCTGTGAGTCAGCGAGGACCGTGGATAGTGAGAGTTTGCTCTGTGAGTCAGCGGAGACCGTGGATGATGAGAATTCTCAGTAAGCCAGTAGGAATCGTGGATGGTAATAGAGATGTGTCCCGAGGGTCGGATTAACCAAACGTCCAATTGATGTACAAAAATCGTGTCCGCAATCCGGATTTTATCCTGATCAGCGAGACCTGGGGGTGGAGGACATTGATCCGTAGCTTTGGTGCCGTACCAGGGGGTCTAAAGGGCTCGTTGGTGGCTGGAATTCCTAAGTAATAAAAAAAATAACAATAATTTTAGTCTTGTGTGATCTCAAAGAATGGAAATTCCAAATCTTTTACATAATGTTTTAATTATTGAAAATGTCTTATGGAGACAATAAGATGAGTTGTACCCTTGCCGTTAGATACTTGTATTGTTCAAGTCGATAGCTTTTTTAAAAACTTGTGATGAGCATGCACTTCATGGCTCTATTTTGTAAAACTTTTAAAAAATTATAACAAAAAAGAAAACAGAAAATTAAAGAGTACAAGAGTATTTTGGGATAGGTTATTCCATTCTAATATGTTAAATAATTTTTTTATGTAATTAAAAAATAAGATGTCATTTTTTGTCTGAATATTCTTAAAATTAAATTATTTTAAATTTGTTTTGTTATTATAACAATTTTTATGCAATATTTTGAAATTAAAAATTAACTTACGTTTTAAAATTTATTTCAAAAATTAAAAAATTAAAAAATATTTTTAATATTAAATGACACTTAAAAATATATTTTTTATTTACATATTTTTATATTAATCTTAAAATTTGACACGTAATATATATTATTTAAATAAAAAAAAATTAACACCTCTGTTTTATTTTTATTTTTTTAATAAAAATCTTAAGAAGCATCACCATCACATTTCTCTCTCCTCTCTACTCTCTCCTCTCTCCCTTTCTACCTTCTCTCCCCCTGCACTAAAAGCCTGTTGGGGGCTGCGCTGACTGGCGCACGCCGGAGCCGTCCAATCCTTTGTTTTTTTGTTTTTTTAAAGCCCATCGTTTGGTATATTTCTGTAATTTTTTTCCCATTTCTTCCATATTTTTTGTTTTTAATATTTTTGTATAAAACTCTATAAATACCGAACCCCTGTCTTGATTCATTTTCTTTAGTTTAAGAAATGGCGGAAATGGGTGAGAAAGCTGGTGGTGGCGGGTGGTGGCGGCTGATGAAGTCGCAGCCGGAGAGGGCGGCGGCCAAGGTGATGGATGCGGGGAAGAAGATGAAGAAGCTGGGTGAAGACGATCCGAGAAGAGTGTTTCACTCGCTCAAAGTGGGGCTCGCACTCACCTTGATCTCCCTTTTCTATTGCTTCCAGCCCATCTACGACAGCTTCGGTACCAACGCCGCCTGGGCTGTCATGACCGTCGTCGCCGTCTTCGAATTCTCTGTTGGTAAATTCGATCATGTCCCACTTTTTCTTTATATATATTATTTATTTATATAAACTCCGAGGTGACATGTTAAAACTGTACTAATTGATAAAATTAACGAGCAGGAGCAACTCTTGGGAAAGGCATAAACAGGGGACTGGCAACACTGGTCGCCGGAGCTCTAGGCGTCGGAGCTCATTACGTGGCCTGCCTCTGTGGACACACCGCAGAGCCCATCCTCCTTGGCTTCTTCGTCTTCCTTCAAGGTGAATTTATTGAAGTTAATTTATGTTTTCTAGAAACTCTTCAGTTTTCTAGACTACTATTATTAATGTTTGCTATTGCTAGCTGTTTTTAGGTTGTTGTATTTCAATTAATGAATTTGTGGGTCTCAATGTAATAGTATAAGTATGTGATTAAAGTGAAATGAAAAGGGAGAACCATAAAATCAATCCGTGACCAATTGGGTTGAGGTTTTTAAAAAATTTCCTCTGTTTTTTCCCGCTTGCTTCCTTGTTTAAAACCAACAGAATTGTTGGAGTTTACAAGATGAACTGGAGCAAGATCAAGAAACAAACTAAATACACCAAACTGCTATAAATTATATGAATAGTTAGATTAGTTGCCTAAATGGTTGTTATTGTATCTATATAAGAAGACTGCTTGTATACCATACTATTACAATTCTGTGAAGATAAGAAATATTGTTTTCTTGCTTTTCTCTCTGTTTTTCAAAGCTTGTCTATATTTTACATGGTATCAAAACAGAATTTCGCAATATGTTTGATAGTGCACTGACTAAATTCCACAGGGAGATGCTTATTGTAGAGGAATTATAGTCATCTTCACCAAACTTCTATCTCTCGCCGTAAACCAAGGAGAAGAAAAACAACTACAGAATAGAGCTGTGGTTGGCCAAGGGAGTTTTGAATTTCAGAAATTGATTGATTCAATTTCTGCTGCTCTCTTAAATTTATTTTTCTTTTCTATTCCATTTCTATGGTGGAACCTGAATCTTCTATGCATTCTGCTTCTATGGCAAATGTTGATGAATTTTCAGGAAATCCATCAAATGATTATGTGTTTATTAGTTGCATCCATCGAATAATCTTGGAGCTCTTCTAGTCTTCGAAATCTTGACTAGTGAAAATTATGTTGCATGGAGTAGATCTATCTTCGTTACTCTTATAGTTAAGAATAAGATCGCATTCATAGATGACACTTTGCCTCAATCCAATCTTGGTGATTCTCATATTTGAATTGCTTGGTTGAGAGCAAATAATCTTGTTCTATCTTGGCTAATGAATTCTATAGCCAAAGAAATTCATGGGAGTTTGTTATACTTCACAACTGCATGTGATGTTTGGGAAGAACTCAAGACAAGGTATCTTCGAAGTGATGGTCGAAGAGTCTTTACTCTAGAAAAATCTCTTAGTTCAATTTCTCAAGGATCAAGATCAGTTACTGAATACTTCAATGAATTCAAGACCCTTTGGGATAAATATATCAGCTACAGTCCAATTCCAAGCTACAGATGTGGAATTCTTGATAGGTATTCTTGTAATCTTTTAAAGAATTTTACAGATAGGCAGTAATCATATTATGTGATGAAATTTATCATTAGTTAACATGATTCTTTTATATGATGCGAAGTCAATTACTTCTCCAATCACCTTTGCCTTCTATGAGCAAAGTATTTTTTGTACTACTAAAAGAGGAAAGCCAAAGTTCATTGTCTAATTCTATTGGTTTTTCCATAGATTCTCATGCTATGACTGCTGCACAAACACAGAAGCCTGTTACTACAAATGGTACTCATTTCACAAAATTGAAAGCCAAAGGAAATGTTATTTGTTCCCATTGTGGATATATTGTCCATCTTGCAAACAAGTGTTTCCACTTAATTGGATATCCACCTGAATGGAAAGGTCCACGAGGCAAGAAAATTATTCCTACTCAACATGGAAATACAAATACCAATTTGTCCAATGCAAATGTTGCTTCTTCTTTGGAGTTAAATTCAAGCATCTCAAATATATTTTCTCAATAGCAAATTCAAAACTTATTGTCCCTTACAAATAGCCTTTCTAATACACACATAAACTCCAACTCACGGCAAATACTGCCTCTACATCAGGTATCATATCACGTCATGTTGTTTCAGCTGACA
Organism: Malania oleifera; assembly: GCF_029873635.1. Lineage (NCBI taxonomy): Eukaryota > Viridiplantae > Streptophyta > Magnoliopsida > Santalales > Ximeniaceae > Malania > Malania oleifera. The sequence continues at coordinate 121,894,661 of NC_080418.1, read as the reverse complement.
AATAATTCTCCATGGATTCTTGATACAAGAGCTACAGACCATATGATTTGTTCTCCCCATTTTTTCACTTCAATTCATCTACCAAAAAAATCATCTATAGTCCATTTACCAAATGGTCAATTTGCTCCATTTACCAAATGGTCAATCTACTCCTGTTGTTTTCATTGGAACTATACATTTTTCAGTTGATATCATCTTACATAATGCTCTTTACATTCCTTCATTCAGTGTTAATCTCATATCTGCTTCAAAACTTGCTAAAGATAATTCCATTGGTTTGTTTTTCCTTCAATCCAAATGTATTTTGCAGAACCTAATCAGCTAGGAGATGATTAGTCTTGCTAAAGTGAAGTCTAACCTATATCACCTACAACAACCTTCTATTCTAACAAGGAATAAATCTGATCTCAATTGTATATCTTCTGTTTCTTTAATAAATAATTGTACTACCAATGCTGATATTTGGCATCTTCGTCTAGGACATATTCCATCTACCCATCTACCATATTGAATTTTATTAGTGACATAAATTCCAATGTATTAGCAAATCAAATTCATATATGTGAAGTCTGTCCTTTAGCCAAACAGAAAAGGCTTATATTCCTTGTATCAAATAGCTATTCAAATAAAGCTTTTCAATTAGTCCATTATGATATTTGGGGTTATTTCTCTCCTGTATTATATTCTGGTTTTCATTATTTTCTCACAATTGTAGATGATTATGCAAGATTTACTTAGCTTTATCTCATGAAAACCAAAACAGAAACTCGTACCATTCTCACAAATTTTGTTTCTTATATTCATGCTCAATTCAACACACCTATCCAAACTCTTAGAACTGATAATGGCCAAGAGTTCAACATGCCTAATTTCTACAAAAGTCATGGCATAATACACCAATTATCTTGTGTTGAAACACCCCAACAGAATGGTAGAGTTGAAAGAAAACATCAACACCTACTTAATGTGGCTAGAGCTTTGCTTTTCCAATCCAAATTACCACTTTCTTATTGGACAGATTGTGTGCTAACAGCAACACATCTCATAAATAAAACTCCTTCTTCTATTCTCCAAAATCAAATACCATACTTTCTTTTATTTCAAAAACATCCAGACTATGACTATCTAAAAGTTTTTGGGTGTTTGTGTTTCGCTAGCACACTCACAGCGCATAGAGGAAAATTCCAACCAAGAGCTTCAAAATGTATTTTTTGGGTTATCCACCAAATGTCAAAGGGTATAAACTTCTGGATTGATGTGATCCCAAGAGGGGGGTGAATTGGATTTTAAAAAACTTTTCTACTAAATTAAACATTTACGCCGATTCACCATATATCATATCCCATTTAATGTACACGCGTGTATGTAAAATAATTTTAACAGTGAAAGTAAACATACACGTGCGTAGTATAACTTATTTAAATCAAATACGTGTATGTAAATAATTATGACATTAAACAAACATTCATATATAGAGTTTTTTTTCGATTTATCCTTTTTTTTAAATATATTTAATAATATCTTTTTTGGGAAAATAATTCCCGAAATGACTCTGACGTAATCTCGCTACTTGAAGTAGCGAGATTTGCCACGTGTCATTCCGGGAATTATTTCCTCAAAAATACATTATTTAATATATTTTTAAAAAAATGATGAATCGGGAAATAAATTTTTCTACGTAATAAATCGGGAAATAAATTCTTTTAATATATTTTTTTTAAAATGATAAATAGGGAAATAAATTCTTCTACATAATAAATTTTTCTGCGTAATAAATCGGGAAATAAATTTTTTTTTTTTGTAGCGAGATTTGCCATGTATCATTCCACAAATTATTTTCTCAAAAAAAATATTATTTAATATATATATTTTTTAAAATAATAAATCGGGAAATAAATTTAATAAATATATACTATACAATATAATTTTTCTCCATGAGAATCATAGAATTAATTTTAATTTATATTTATCAAAATTATAGAAATATATATACCGTGTTACATTTTTGTTTACATATATCCTCACACACTATATGCCACGTAAACCACGAAGCCTGTGTGTGGAGGTCAGGAATGGGGTTGAGGTCGTCATCCCCGGAAGAGCATCGGCATGCATGAGCATGACATGCATGCCACCAACTTCGGGGTTTCCACCATAGTCATCAAGTGTCAACCTTCGACCATCACATTATCCGGAAGAAAAAAACAAGAGAGAGAGAAAAAAAAACTCACGGATTGATTTATATACTCATAAAAACTGTTCATAGTTTGGGAGATGATACAATAAAAAAATGTCAAATATAAGTCGAAACATAATGAATGAATTTGAGTTTTAAACTTTGATAATAGATAATGATTATAAGATAATTCAAATATTAAGATCAATTATAATAATACAAAATTAAAACAATATATTATTTTAATATGATACTGAATATAAATACAACCTTATTATTAATAAAAAAAGGTGCGTAGGAAAATCATATTTGGAATTTACTATTTCATTAAACATTACCATTAAAACATATAATATAAATAATATTTTGGTGTAACTTTTTTATGTGTTTTTAATAAGATTAATTGTCATCTATATGTAATTCAATGATTAGTTTTAACAATAATATCACAATTTAGCACATTATCTTATATTATTTGTTCAGTATAATTGACAACTATTGATAAATTCATCTGAATAATATAATATTTGTAAAAATTGCATGTTGTATAAAAAAGTTTAATAATATTATGAACATGTACATATGATATAAATTTATTTGTGACTGAAAAATAATAACTTACTTATAATATATGTAAACAAAAATGTAACACGGTATATATATTTCTATAATTTTGATAAATATCAATTAAAATTAATTCTATGATTCTCGTGGAGAAAAAATTATATTGTATAGTATATATTTATTAAATTTTAAAAATAATTCTAATCATTTTTACCCATGATTGATTGTTGGGGTAATTTATTACGTAGGAAAATTTATTTCCCAATTTATCATTTTTTTTAAATATATTAAAAGAATTTATTTCCTGATTTATTACGCAGAAGAATTAATTTTTTGATTTATCATTTAAAAAATATATATTAAAAGAATTTATTTTCCAATTTATTACGCAAAAGAATTTATTTCCCGATTTATCGTTTTATTTTAAAATATATTAAATAATATTTTTTTGGAAAATAATTTCTGAAATGACACATGTCAAATCTCGCTACTCAAGTAATGAGATTACGTCAAAGATATTTTAATTATTTTCTCAAAAAAGGTATTATTTAATATAATTTTTTTAAAAAAAGTGTAAATCGGGAAAAAAACTCTTCATACACATGCTAAAATTTAAGTACAGAAATTTAAATAAGATAGAGAGAGAATGACACAGATTTGTTAAGGAGGTTCGACGAATACTGCCTACGTCCCAACCTTAAGCATACCCCCCAAAGATTCCACTAACCCTACTCACTTAAACGGGTAGAGCAGAAGCCTTATACATCATCTCCTTAAGAGGCGAGGAAAACCCCAACTCAATTATTAGGTTAAGCCGAACCAGTCTCACTTACGGAGCTAAGACTCCCTAATTCAATTTTCAAGCTAAACTGAACCGATCTCACTTACGAGGTTGAGACTCCTCAATTCTATTAACAGGCTGAACCCAACCAGTATATGAAAAATAATTTTTGTACATAATACAATGCTTCTAGACGCAAGCAAAAATGTACACATTAAAGCTCTAAGATGTATGCACTCTCTTATGATATGATTTGACTTCAGTAGAGTAAAGGGTACTTATCTAAATAATTAATGCACACATAAAACATATGAATATATAAAATGATTATTATGTTCTCCAACAAAGATATTTGTAAATAAAAGTATTTGGAGAATCTGGAATTTAAGTTCAAAAGGATTTGTGCAATAAATAATTTCTGCCAAAAAAAATGTTTGTCAAGAAAAAATAATCGGAAGAAATATTAAAGCTACTCTCAAAAATGATTTTAATAAATGAAGTTGCAAATGAGAGTAAATGTAAATGAGTATAAAATAAATGCTCAAAGTAAAATATTCTCTTTAAAATGATTTTCAAAATAGTGGTTGGAAGATATTGGAGAGTATAAACTGTAACCCTAAAAAGATTTTGCAATAAAAATATGAGTGGGGGAACATTGATTAAGAAAATTATTTGAGAGGTTTTTAAGTTAATCAAAGTTGCTAATCTAAAGTAATGAGGGGGTATTTTTGAGTTTGTGAAAATTATGACTATTGGGGACACATAGGTCATTTTAGAAAAAAATTAATGTTGTTTAATTAAAAATAACCTCGTTTACACGCGGTAAAAAATTCAACAACCCGAGAGGCTCAGTCGACTGTACATGAGGTTCTTTTGACCGTAGTGTCCAGTTCAGTCAACTAGGGAAAAATTGAATTGAAAGTATGGTCAACCATCTTTAGGGTTTCAAAGGCGATTTTCCAAATCCGCGTAGTTCAGTCAACTGAATCAATTTGAATTACGAGGTTCGACCGACCGGGCGGTTGGCAATTCCCACGTGGAGGTTCGGTCGACCAGGGTGTTGCCCATATAATTCTGGTCGGTCGATCAGGAGATTAACTTGTTGACTGGAGGAGGTTCGGTCGACCAGATCTTACCTATATATATCTGGTCGGTCGACCGAGCAACTCAGTCTAATTGAGTTCGATCAACAGAACATGCCATCCTTGGGCATTTTGATATTTTTCCGTTTATTAAATTGTCCCCAATTATATAATGTTTCTTTTCAAGATTATGGGGGACATTTTTATGCAATATTCAAAGTCCTAAGGTTAGTCTAAGGTCTTTAAGAAATAACTCTAAAAATCCGGCATCGTTTGATCGAAGGTCGATCGAAGGGTGCCCTATGGTCATTTGGTCCCTATGGTCATTCTACGATCATCTGAGTATTTAAAACATATCATGCAAGATATATGCATTATTACAGACCATATATAAAAATAAATGCATATACAAGAATGAGTATTAAAAAAAAAAAATTTAAATACACTTCATAAGATGGTATGCAATTATCACAAAATTCACATGATAAAAATAAACATGAAGCATACAACATGTGAATCAAACATCAAATAAAGTAGGAGGAAGATATATACCTTTCCATTTTACTTCTTCTTAATCATTTAAGCTCGGAGTGATGTTCATCTCTCTCTCGGTTTCTTGTACCTTTTATGTTTCCCAAAGGATCTTAGCACTTAAAAGAATAAACTTTATAAAAGCATTAGTAACTAAGGTAGAGTAAAAAAAAAAAATGCATGGCACTATAATGATATGCATTAAGGCAATGTCATGTTTTTTCAAAATATTTTTAGATATGGGAAAAACTATGCATTTTAAAATCATTTTTAATGGGATTTGATAATTTTGACAAATATTTTCCAAATCCTCAAATCAATTGATTTTATAAAATCATTTTTAAATTTCAAATGGTAAAATCAATATAATAAAAGCAATAGAGGATTTACAAAGGGTTGACCCCTCAAAACAAGGATACACCGAAATATGAGTCGTTGCAATCTTTATGCAAATAGTGGTTAAGCTTATTGCAACCAAACTCTGATACCAATTGTTGGAATTGGTGTGATCCTAAGAGGGGGGGGTGAATTGGGTTTTAAAAAACTTTTCAACTAAATTAAACATTTACGCCGATTCACCAAATGTAATATCTCATTCAATGTACATGCGTGTATGTAAAATAATTTTAACAGTGAAAGTAAACATACACGTGCGCAGTATAAATTATTTAAATCAACTGCGCGTGTGCAAATAATTATGACATTAAACAAACATTCATACACATGTTGAAATTTAAGTGTAGGAATTTAAATAAGATAGAGAGAGAATGACACATAGATTTGTTAATGAGGTTCAACTAATACTACCTACGTCCTCGCCTTGGACATGCCCCCCAAATATTCTACTAACCCTGCTCACTTAAACGGGTGGAGCAGAAGTCTTTTACATCCTCTCCTTACGGGATGAGGAAAATTCCAACTCAATTACTAGCCTGAGTCGAACTAGTCTCACTTACGGGGCTGAAACTCCCGAATTCAATTTTCGGGCTGAACCGAATCGGTCTCACTTACTGGGTTGAGACTCCCCAGTTAAATTAACGGGTTGAACCCAACTAGTACATGAAAAATAATTTTTGTACATAATACAATGCTTCTAAATGCAAGCAGAAATGTACACATTAAAGCTCTAAGATATATGCACTCTCTTATGATATGATTTGAGTTTAGTAGAGTAAAGGGTACTTTCTAAATAATTAATGCACAAATAAAAGATATGAATATATAAAATGATTATTATTTTCTCCAACAAAGATATTTGCAAATTAAAGTGTTTGGAGAATCTGGAGTTTAAGTTCAAAAGGATTTGTGCAATAAATACTTTCTCCCAAAAAAAATGTTTATCAAGAAAAAAAATAATCGGAAGAAATATTAAAGCTACTCTCAAAAATGATTTTAATAAATGAAGTTGCAAATGAGAGTAAATTTAAATGAGTGTAAAATAAATGCCCAAAGTAAAATATTCTCTTCAAAACAATTTTCAAAATAATGATTGAAAGATATTTGAGAGTATAAATTGTAACCCCAAAAAGATTTTGCAATAAAAATATGAGTGGGGGAACTTTGATTAAGAAAATGATTTGAGAGGTTTTAAAGTTAATCAAAGTTGCTAATCTGGAGTAATGAGAGAGTTATTTATAGAGTTTGTGAAAAATATGACCGTTGGGGACACAGAAGTTATTTTAGAAAAAGATTAATGATGTTTAATTAAAAATAACCTCGTTTACCGGCGGTAAAAAATTCAACAACCCGAGAGGCTCGATCGACCATACATGAGGTTCGGTTGACCATAGTGTCCAGTTCGGTCGACCATGGAAAACTTGAACTGAAAGTATGGTTGACCATCTTGAGGGTTTCAAAGGCGATTTTCCAAATCCGTGCGGTTCGGTCGATCGAGTCAATTTGAACTACGATGTTCGGTCGACTAGGTGTTGACAATTCCCACGTGAGGGTTCGGTCGACTAGGGCATTGCCTATATAATTCTAGTTGGTCAATCGAGAATCAACTTGTTGACCGAAGGAGATTCGGTCGACCAGGTCTTGCCTGTATATATCTGGTCGGTCAACCGAGAGGTCAACCTGTTGACCCCGGGGGAGTTTGGTCGATCGAGGAACTTGGTGTAACTGAGTTTGATCGACCGAACATGCCATCCTTGGGCATTTCAATCTTATTCCCTTTATTAAATTGTCCCTAATTATATGATATTTATTTTCAAGACTATGGGGGACATTTTTATCCAATATTCAAGGTCCTAAGGTCAGTCTAAGGCCTTTAAGAAATAACCCTAAAAATTTGGCATCGATCGACTGAAGGGTGTCCTATGTTCATTTGGTCCTTATGGTCATTCTACGGTTGTCTGAGCATTTAAAATATATCATGCAAGATGTATGCATTATTACAGACTAGATATAAAAATAAATGCATATACAAGTAAAAATAAATGTATTTTTTATCTTCTTTGCTCTTAAATCTTCATGGAAAATACCAGGAGAGTGTGAGCTTTGTGTTCTTGTTAGCATCCATTTTTCAGTATCTTATGTTCGTGCTGAAATGAAAACTTGTTCACATACTAAAAGTGCATATAAGATACTAGTGTTTTGTAAGCATCAAAATAAGGATCGGACTTAAAAAGTCAACACAATTCATACACCTTTTATTTTTCTTAATTTCCCTCAGTATTTTGATTCCTCAAAACCCAATACATCCTCAACTTCTATTACACCTCCTCCCCAAGTTTAGAACACTCCAATTGAACACACTCAAATTGAAACCCTCAGATTGTCTTAAAGGATCAGAAATTCTCCTGCATACTAACAGAATTTCTATTGTGGTAATATGGCTCAAACACTTTCAGCTTCTCAATCATCTCCCAATTGCAGTTCAGCTTATAATGAAGGTAAGTCTCATTCTATTCTTCATTATCTTTCCACTTCTCAGTTATCCCCTAGATATAAAAAATTTGTTGCTGTTGTTACTTCCACTTTCAAACCCCAAACCTTCAAACAAGCTATTTCTCATAGGAGTGAGCATAATTCGAGGAAACCCGAATTAATCGAATTAACCGATCGAAATTGGTTGGTTTGATTCAGTTAAGAACACAAGATCGGTCAATTCGGTTATGGTTTTACAAAGTTCGGTTAATCGGTTCGATTAAGAGGAATGTTAATTCAGTTAACTGAAATAACCGATTTAATAATTAATTAAAAATTAAATATAAATTAGTATATGCTAATTTGTTAATATGTTAATTAGTATATGTTAATTTGTTAATATGTTAATTAGTATTTGGTAAAAAAATTTACAATTATATTATGTTTTTATTAATTATCTTCAAATTAATTCAGTTAAATTCGATTAACCAAATTACCTGAAAAGGTAATTTGGTCAGGTTCGACTCGGTGAGGCCCCTCTATTCGGTCGGTTCAGTTAACAATTCTTGTTAATCAAAAATTTTGGTTAATTCGGTTAATTAACTGAATTTGGCCGAACCGACCATTTGCTCACCCCTAATTTCTCATCCTCAATAGCAAACTGCCATAGCATAAGAAATAAAAGCTCTTGAATTAAACAATACTTGGGATCTTGCCATTTTACCTTCAAATGAGACTACAATTGGTTGTATATGGGTTTATCGTGTCAAGTTCAATGCTGATGGCACAGTTGCAAGACATAAGGCCAGACTAGTGGCTAAGGACTACACTCAACAAGAAGGGCTAGATTTTTTTGATACATACTCTCCTGTTGCTAAGATGACAACTGTGCAAGCCTTACTTGTTGTTGCAACTATAAAACACTAGCATTTACATCAATTAGATGTAAATAATGCCTTCTTGCATGGAGATATTAATGAAGAAGTATATATGCAATTACCACTAGGCTACTATTCAGCAAATGACCCTCGTGTATGCAAGCTCAAAAAGAGCATCTATGGACTCAAAGAAGCATCACGACAATGGTTCTCCAAGCTGTCCACTTCCTTGCTGCAACTTGGATTTACTCAGGGCAAATCAGATTCTTCTCTCTTTATCAAACAAACCCCCTAAGCTTTTATAGCTTTACTCATTTATGTTAATGATGTTATTCTTGCTTTTGATAGTATTGCTCAGATTAATGAAGTCAAGAAATTTCTCCATGATTCCTTCACCATCAAGGATCTTGGTGAACTAAAATACATCTTTGGTTTGGAAATAGCTAGATCAGCTAAAGGCATTGCTATATCCTAGCGAAAATATGTCCCGAATATTCTTCAAGATAGTGGTTTTTTTGACTGTAAACCAGCAAATTTTCCTATGGAATCTAATTTGAAACTAAGCACAACAGATCTTTCACCTTCTCTCATTGATCCTACATCATATCGAAGGCTCATAGGTCAATTGCTATACTTAACTATAACTCGGTCTGATATTGCTTACTCTGTTCAAACATTGAGCCAATTTATGGCTTATCCAAGTACACTTCATCTTCAAGCAGCTGAAAGGGTACTCAAGTACATTAAAGCTACACTAGGTCAGGGTCTTTTTTTATCTACAAACTCATCTCTTCATCTAAATGCATACTCAGATAGTGACTGAGGTGGTTGCTTGGACACTCGTAGAAGTATAACTGGGTTCACAGTGTTTATTAGGGATTCTCTTATCTCATGGAAATCAAAAAAGTAGCCTACTGTCAGTAGATGAGATCATCTGCTGAGTCTGAGTACAGAGCATTACCTACAACTACATGTGAAATTCAATGGCTTCTCTGTCTGTTAGTTAATTTTCATATTTCTCATTCTCAAGCTGTCTTATTATATGCTGACAGCAAATCAGCCTCTGAAATTGCTTCTAATATTGCACACCATGAAAGGACTAAGCATATTCAATGGATTGGCACTTGGTTCGAGAAAAATTGCAAGCAGACCTCATTAACATCATTCACATTCTTTCTAAACACCAAATAACTGATATATTAACCAAGCCTCTTGGTTCAATCCATTTTCATCATCTTATTCACAAGATGGGAATGATTAATATTCATTCTCATCTTGAGGGGAAGTGTTGGAGCTTACAAGATGGTCTGGAGTAAGATCAAGAAACAAACTAAATACACCAAATTGTTATAATTGATATGAGAAGTTAAATTAGTTGCCTAGATTGTTGTTATTGTATCTATATAAGAACACTACTTGTATATCATACTATTACAATTATGTGAAGATTAACAAATATTGTTTTCTTGCTTTTCGGTCTATTTTTCAAAGTTTGTATTTTACAAGAATTATACTTATATATGCGTGCTCGCGCCCACACGCGCCCACCCGCGCGTGCGTATGAGGTTACCTGTTTTTATGTGGAGAGACAAATATATAGGTGATGGGGATTGAGGTGATAAGTGATAATCAAGATGGAAGTGTGAAAACTGATCATGATTATGATAAAAAAATTATTGCAGCGGCTGCGTCGACATTTCTTCGATTTTTTCCGGCAATAAAGGCGAGATACGACTACGGGATACTGATATTTATACTGACATTCTCGTTGGTGTCCGTATGGGGATTTTGGGACGACGAGATTTTGGAGGTGGCTCAGAAGAGGCTGTCGACCATCCTCATTGGCAGCTGCCTCTGCGTGATCATCTCCATCTTCCTTCGCCCGGTGTGGGCCGGTGAAGATCTTCACAATCTCATTGCTTCCAACTTGGAAAAGCTCGGCACCTTCTTAGACGGTAATAACAATTTTAATCTATATGTTCATCTGATCGATTCCTTTTTATTATATTTTTGGAAAATTTGTAGCTAGCTGGGTGTTATGGGTGGATGGAATTGAATTGCAGGATTTGGAGGGGAATACTTTAACACAGTGGACAGTGCTGGAGAGTCCAATAAGGAGGATAAGTCATTTCTTCAAGGCTATAAAAGTATTCTCAATTCAAAAGCCAGTGAGGAATCCTTGGTGGGTGTTCAAATTAATTACCTCTCTCTCTCTCTCGCTCAATGTCATGTCTAACCTTTTTTTTTTCTTGCCATGTGGTCTGCAAAGTATTTTGATAATAGATTAACTTAATTATTCACAAAGATAATAAAAAGTCTGTTCTTTTTCATTCGAAAATTACAGGCTAATTTTGCAAGGTGGGAGCCGGGTCACGGGAGGTTTAAGTTCCGGCATCCATGGCAGCAATACCTAAAAATTGGAACTCTTGTTCGGCAATGTGCCTACCGGATAGAAGCTCTCAATGGCTACCTTTCCTCCGAGATTCAAGTAAATATCATATATATATATATATATATTAGACTATACACCTCCTTAAAAGAAAATGATTTCATCATACCACAATATATATGCATGGTTGTTACATACATACAACTTTGTAGTAGCTTAGTTATAATTTTAATCACGATTCAATTTCTTTGCTATAATTTAAGATTAAACTAATTTTATGAGTACTAACCAATATACAACCTGTTTATACAACTCTATAATTCAACAAATTGATTAAAACTGTTATTATATATAATATAAAAAATAAAAAACTCAATAGCATGATTTGATAAATTATAATTTTTTAACTTATATTTTGTAATCATTTTTGTGCTGTCTTTTTGGAAAGGTAAAGAACATTTTTTACTAATATTAATATAAAATATGTATACTTTTAGCTGCTGGATCCACTAATTTGAAATTGGCACTGCATGTTTTGACAGACCCCACAAGAAATTCGCCAGAAAATTCAAGATGCATGCATTGAAATGAGCTCCGAAACAGGGAAGGCACTAATGGAATTAGCACTCTCCCTCGGGCACATGACTCAAACGTCTTCCGCCAACCCTCACGTCGCCAATGCCAAAACCGCCGCTAAAAACCTCAATTCCTTACTCAAATCAGGCCTGTGGGAAGAAATCGCCGAAAGCGACCTCCTAGCCGTAATCCCGGCGGCCACTGTGGCCTCCCTCCTAATTGACGTCGTTTTCTGCACCGAGAAAATCGCCGACTCCGTTCGTGACCTTGCCTCTCTAGCACGTTTCAAGTCCATAGACCCAACGGTCTCCCAGGAAAACTCACAACCGCGCGACTGCGAGTCACTGTCAAAGGTGGACTGCGCTGACGTCGTCATTGAAATGAGTACTGGACCGTGGCCGGAGACTGTGACTTCTGCGGCGCCGGCGCACCAGGAAAAGTCACAACCGTGCGACTGCGAGTCGCTGTCGAAGGTGGACTGCGCTGACGTCGTCGTTGAAATGAGTACCGGACCGCCGGGAACTGTGACTTCTGCGACGCCGGCACACGCCACTGCCCGACCAGCTGAAGTGTAAATATGGGTATATATATATATATATATATATATATATATATATATATATATATATATATATATATAGGTGGGGTTTACATTTATGTAAGGAGTGCATAGTGCATAGAAGGCAAACCGAATTTAAAAATGGCTTTGAGTTTTTGTTCCGGAAATCTCTCTTCCAGATACGGTTGTAACCAAGAGAGATGACCTGCTTTTGTTGCGTGTAATAAATGTTTTTAATTTTTAGACGGGGGTAGTGTCACCAACTAAGCTTGTTAAGGGTGTTACTTGTCTCGTGTATTTGAGATGGATTTTCATTATGTAAATATTAGTATAGGATTATTTTCTATTAGTAGTATCTTTATATGTTAAATAAGATAATATGACTTTTTGATTACTTTAATGTTTTCTAATATTAGAGTGTGAATAATCTAGAAAGCTCTTTAGGGGAGAGTAAGTGTTCATCAATCATTGTAAAATACAGTAGCTTTTGTCAACATGTTTAGCCTACTTGCCTCCTTTACTAAACACACAATGTTAATGGATGTGTTGTTAATAAATTATGTTTGCTTCAATGTTTACTGCTTGCTTGTCACAATTTTAATGAATTGATTACTGTTTCCGCTACTATTTGAATGAATGCTAATAAAATTGTTTCGTGGATGAATGTTGGTAAACGATAGATTGATCAGTTAAGCAATAGTGCTTTAACTAGCGCCGCACTGCCCTTCGTAAGGGTGTGAAAATAGTAGGACTGTGACACTTGGTATCAGAGCCAAGGCTTAGTTGCTACGAGAATTCAGTTACCTTCGTTGTGGGATGTGGAAAGTTTTGGTAAGTGACCATGACACCAAACAATGCTGAGAGGATCAGTGTGCTGTAAGCACAGGTTGAGGCAACAACCAAAACTGTGGCCGCGGAGGTGGCACAGATGAGATAACTTGTTGATAAAGAGATGAAATCACAAAAGCATCAAGAAAGTTTGCTAGGTGAGATTTTAGAAGACTTTCGTCATACAGTGGAAACTTTGCAATCTCAGATGGTGGATCTAGATGCAAAGCTGAATCTAATGGTTCTTGCTATGGGGAACTCCAACACTCTGGGAATTAGTAAGACCAAGCTACCAAAATCCAGGATGTATGGGGGTGCCCAAGATGCCAAGGAGTTAGATAACTTTTTGTTTGCTGTGGAGCAGTACTTTCGCGCTATGAGGATGAGCTCAGAACAGGCAAAGGTAGATACTACGGCCATGTACTTGGTTGGTGACGCTAAACTGTGGTGGCATACCAAGTACAAAGAAATTGAAAATGGAAGCTGTGTAATCAATAGTTGGGCAGACTTGAAGAGAGAGCTCAAGGCCCAATTCTTTCCTAGGAATGTTGAGTATAATGTAAGGAAAAAGCCGAGAGATCTCAAGCATACGAGGTCAATCAAGATATATGTGAAACAGTTTTCTGCTTTGATGTTGGATATTCGGGATATGTCAGAGAACGACAAGTTGTTCTATTTTCTAGAGGGGATGAAACCGTGGGCAAGAACTGAACTTCATAGGCAAAGAGTTCAAGACTTGTCAACTGCACAAGCTGCTGCAGAATGCTTGACTGACTACGCTGGTGATGATACTACTTCGTCTGAATGGTTTGGCGGAGAGGGAAACAGTGGAAAGTCTTTCAAGAAAGGCAAACCCAAGAGTGGGGAAGTCGACTCTAAATCATCAACCTCAAAGGAAACTTCTTCATCTCACGTGTTTAACACACCCAATGGAAAAGGGATGAGTAAAATTCCGTGCTACTTGTGTGGTGGATCTCACAAAGTGAGTGAGTGTCAACACAAGGGATCCTCAATGCTTTACAAGCTTCCACTTCGGGACAAGTGGTGGAAAGCAAGGAGGAAGAGGATAATGTCTCAAGGGTGGGTTTAGTGCAGTTGGTGAGCACATTGGAAAAGCTAGCAAAAGCACCGAAAGTTACCCGAGCAAAAGGGTTCATGTTTGTGGACTTGAGGATCAATGGGAAGAACACCCGCGCTATGGCGGATATGAGGGCTACTCATAATTTTATTTCGTAGTTGGAAGCATAGAGACTCAACTTATCCATAGAGAAGGACACATGACGCATGAAAGTAGCTAATTTTATAGCCCAGCCTACTTTGGGAGTAGCCAAGCAAGTGATTGTGAAGCTTGGACAGTGAGAAGGTCATGCGAATTTCACAGCAATGCCATTGGATGACTTTCCAATCATCTCTTCTCCTCCACCTGGACCAGATAATAGGGGGCGGGCCTTATCGGACTAATTATTGACCCCACAGATTAACATGTGTCCTTATCAGTGTGTTTTGTCCTCACTCAAACACTTTCTGAGAAAACTTCTCAGGAGGCCACTCATCCCAATATTGCTCCAAGGCAAGCACGCTTAACCGTTGAGTTCTTATGGGAAAGTTCCCGAAAAGAAAGGTGCACCTTGTTGATATGGGTAGTAACATCTAATCTTTTAAGCCTTTTATCCATAGGGTATCACATTCTCCCCCACTTGTATAACGTAACGTCCTCGTTGCGAACCCATATTTCCAAACCCAAGCGATGTGAATCTCATCACACTTTCGGCTGGGTGTTGGCTTTGATACCATTTGTAATGCCTCAACCTCAGTGAGTGCTCTGATAGGTACCCGTTGTTGCCACGGGCGCAAGGCCCACCAGGTTAAGTGAACGCCGGAAAGGGGGACGTTACAAATGGTATCAGAGCAAAGGGCTAGTTACCCCGATCCCCGGGAACTCTCGCTTATGAATGATTGTGGCGAAGTAAGACTCTCCGCCCGAGGGCTTGCTGAATTGAGGGACAGCGATACGTAATGCCTCAATCTCAGTGAGTGCTCTGATAGGTACCCGTTGTTGCCACGGGCGCAAGGCCCACAAGGTTAAGTGACAACACCTGAAAAGGGGACATTACAGTTCCTAAGGGGGACGGGGGCAGTGCTGATGCCTTCGGCTAGTTCCCTGTGTTTGATAGGAGAACACTCTTGCATGGTGCAAGTCGTTGCAACGAAAGGAGACGACGGGAAGTCCTTTTTAGCCATACAACTCAATAAGGGATTGAGTCAGGGTGAGCAGATATGTCTAGCCACGACGGTGGTAGACAAAGAAGTAGGCCAAGAACTGGAGCCTACGACCATCCAAGCGGTATTGGATGAGTACAAGGAGTTGTTGCCAGATAAGCTGCCTCACAATTTGCCTTCACGACGGACTGTGAAGCATGAGATCAAGTTGTTATCAAGAGTGGAACCACCTACAAAAGGGCCATGTCGGATGACGCCTCTAGAGATAACAGAGTTGGGAAAACAGCTTGATGAATTGGAAGCGAGATGTGTTCGCCCTTCCAAAGCACCGTTGGGAGCATCGGTATTGTAAGGACCCAAATCCGAGTGGGTTCCTGTATATAAATTTTTCAGCGGACGCAAATAAATCTAAATTATTTTTATTACTAGAGCACTAATTAGTTTTATTACAAATATATGTCTCAACTATTAAAATGCAAATTTATAAAATTCTAAAATACACAAATATATTTTAAATTGTATAATGCTGAATTTTTTTATTCTACTTTGTTCTTTTTATTCCCGCACATGCACTTGCTACGCCAGATTTTTGGTACATTATTCAAAATTATCTGAAATGTAAAGTAATGATTGGGGTGAGATGACACTCAGTAAGTAAATAGGATTATTATTAGTGTGTGGCCAAAATGAGCTTTCAAAATATTTTAATTTCGTAAAATAATATTTAATACTATAACTTTAAAACTACTTTAAAAATAAATATAAATTTAAAAATTTCTGTATAAAACATTTACTATCATCTATAGCAGTAAAACTTTATAATCATATACTATAACTGTTAAACTGAACTTTTTAACTTTTAAAATTAAAACTATAATACTCAATCATGTATATATATAAATATACTTTTTTTCTTACTAAATCATTATCTAGGCACAAATATGTCTTCGTTCACATAAACATATATTTTTCCTTCAATTCATTAATTATTTTGTATACGTAATTAAATATGTATATACATGTACTGTAAAAAAATCACCCTTAGGCATGTTAATCGTAAGTCATGTTTACCCCCATGACTAGATTGTGCAGTCTGAAGACTGGACTTAGCTGGCTGGCTGGCCAAACTAAATCAACGTAGATCATTATTAAGTGAGATTTTTCCTATTAAACCTTGGTCCGATTTAGGTATGCACTCAAGAGAAATCCACTATCATATAAAACCACTCTATAAATAGTGTGGGTACACTTCGATCCGTTTAAACTTTAAATTGTGGTACCGAACATCTGTAACTTTGAACTTTTGCCATAAGAGGTTTTAAAAAATATTTTTATTATATAATTTGTACAATTAAAATAATATTATGAAAATCTCATTTTTACTCATATTTTCGTGAAATACGGAACGTAAAAAAAAAAATCAACTTATTTAATTTTTACTCATATTTTCGTGAAATATGCAACGTATAAATAAACTCATGCCACACAATTTTCGTGTTAAAAATATTTTCTTGAGTAGAAATTAATGATGTAAAATACCCGAGGGGTTTAGAACATTTCTTAACTCAAAAACAAATGCAAGTATATTAAAAATAAAACTAGTATAATTAAATATGCTAAAAATAAAATCAAGAGAATTTTATAAACTAACTAACTTAATCGAAATTTACTTACAAATAAACTCGAGCATGAATATTAAATAAAAATCTAACATAATCAAATTTACTTACCTCTTCTTTTACCTTGTGCTACAAACACAATGACTATCTCTAAAAAATGAGATCGGAAAGAGTGGATGAGTGAGAACTTACTCAAAAATTCTCTCTCTACCACTAATTCTTTCACTCATTAATCCTTCTCTTCCTTTGAAAATTTTCATGAAAAATGAAGGTTGAGAGTTTCCTATTTATAGGAAAATTTTGGGGAAGAAAATAGAATTTGTAAAAGTGTAAGGAAATGAGTGAAATTATAACTTTTTTTAAAATTAAAGAGTGGGCATGGGATGGGTTAGACATGGGTTAGGTATGGGATATGGATGGAGGCCATGTGGGAGTGCTTGCCACCACTCTCCTTTAATTAATTTTTAATTAATTACTTAATTATTTATTTCTTTATTTATTTTCTTTTATTTTTTAAAATTTTTTAAATCATTGTAATTATTTTTAAGCCATGTTTTAGTATTTTTTTTTTAAAGAATTAAATTCTAATTTCAAAAACCCATGTGGGCCCCACTTGGTCTTGTGGGCCCCGCACAAACTTCGAGACCTAAGTGGGTCATACGTAACTCCAATAGTTCACACACAGTTTTATGAATCCTAATAGTTTTGGGACTCATGTGGACCCCACATGACTTTGGAACTCATGTGGGCCCCACATAGGATACCTATATTATTATTATTATTTTACCATGTATTTTTACAAATTATGTCTGTCAAAATTCTATTTTATGTATAGTATTTATTTACGTGTACAAACAGTATCTATCTTATTTATCCTATGAAATTCCATTTTGACCGGGTCTTTAAGCACTCGCTAAAACAAGGTCTTTTTTGGGCATCAAACATGAAATCAAGGATCCTATAGAAAACACTTCTATATTGATATTAACTCAATGACAATTATTATTATTATTATTATTATTATTATTATTATACTTAAATTGAATATATATTTTTGGGTCACCACATTCTCCCCTCCTTATAAAAATTTCATTCTCAAAATTTTCTAATTTAAAATGAGTATTGTATAATTGGCTACGCTATTTGAAAGAGTAAATTAATGAACAATTTGACTAAATCTTAGAATAGATCGAGGGTCAATTTGGCGAAATATTTTATTTTGGAAACTGAAGTGTGAATCGTCAATCTAATAGGGGTTGAAATGGAAAAGAAATTTAGAAGACGTGGAAAAGGATAATTATATACATATATATATATATATATATATATATATATATTATACATGCCCTATAAATTAAAACTATATATATAAAATGAAACGAAATCTGGCCTTTAGAGCCTTAGATCAACGTCAACATCCATCGAAGTGCTATCGGTGTCACTGCTAATTGCCTGGGTTCTTTCTTGGTGGAGTTGACCTCTTGTAATGTCGCCGGCTTGAGTCAGAAAAAGGGAGAGAATGCTCATTTGTTCAGCGAGTGAAGAAGAGTTGCCCTCTTCCCTTTGTGGCCTTTGGTGGGGATGATCATAACGAGTCATCGGTGGCCCGTACATGAGTCTCAACGAGTATTGGATCTCTTTGCAATGGTGGAATAGGCCAGCATTATCCAAAACCTTTAGTGTGGTGACTGCAATACTGCCATTGTAAGGGGTATGGCTCATTGGTGTGATGTTAGTTGTGAGTTTCATAGACGGAATATTGAGGGTACAAGTGGTTGAAAAAATGGCAAGGGCACTGCTTGGGGCGGTAGTGGCGGAGGAGGTAAGATGGATAATTGGTGGGGAAGTAGTTGAGATAGTGGCTTCTTCAGCTAATCCCCGCCTATGCCTACAATTTTCAAACCAAAAGCGTACATTTATCTGCTCGATTGGACCATACAATCGGAGTTATGCTGCAAGCAAGATAGCCTGCTCCATAGAAGGGATTTTCGATGACTGTTGTGGAAGGCCTCCTCTAAAATCTCCAATTGTGCCTTATTGGGTTTCCATATTTGGATCAACGATCTAGTGCTGCTCTCAGCAACTTGGGGAGTTGGGTGATTTGACAACATTTTCGAGTAATGAGACAACTAAGAGATAAGTTGGGAAGAGCTAATCTCTACAAACCAAAATGTGTTTGTTCAAGATGATAGAAAGCTGTGATGCTTAGAGTTCAAGGAGGGTGGACCCTTTTTATAAGGGAATGATCGCGTGTTGTGGAAATCGAGAGAGAGCGATGTGTGCCGCGAGAATCGAGAGAGAGCGACGCGTGTCACAGATATCAAGCGACACATTTTGTACAAATCAAGGGAGAGCGACGTGTGCCGTAAGAATCGAGAGAGAGTGACGCGTGTCATGGATATCGAGCACACGTTTTGCACAAATTGAGGGAGAGCGACGTGTGTCACGGATATCGAGCAACGCATTTTACAAAAATTGAAGGAGAATGATGTGTGTTGCAAAAATCGAGAGAGAGTGACGCGTGCCTCGAGTGATGCGCTTTGTAAAAATCGAGGGAGAGCGATATGTGTCACCGAAATCGAGAGTGATGAGTATAACAAAACTTGCAGACTCAAAATTTTATTTATATGTCTACATCTTTATTAATGCTTTAACTATAATTAATCTCATCCTTAGATCACCATTTGGGTAGATGGCTTAGTGGTAAGGAACCGGCCATGCATCCATGAGATCGCGGGTTCAAATCCCCACTATGCCCAAGTGGTCTCATGCCCAGACCTTGCTTTCGGGAAAAGTGAGCTATAGCCGATGATTTCTACCCATAAGGCTATTTTTTTTTTACTGCAAGAGTACCCATTATATATATATTCCAATATTATTATTATTATTATTATTATTATTAGATCGAATATATATTGGGTATGTTTGACCGATTGATGATTTGACATTGGTTAGTTATTTGAAGAAAATTAGTTAATTTTTATATTGCTTTCATTAATGAATTTTTTTTTATAATATAGTAAATTTTAAGTTGTATTTACTTTTATAAATTTATAAAAAATAAAAAATAAAGATTTCGTTAAAATTTGTACTTCTAAATCAAACTTGGATACTTGAATATGTATTTTTATGTTGCATATTTAGTTCTTATCAAAATATTCAAGCTTAATTTAGGAATATATATTTTGACGAAATCTTTAATTTTAATTTTGTATTAGTTTATAAGGAATTAAATACAATTTAAATGTTACTATATTATATTTAAATTCAAAAAAAAATCCCAAATATATATATATATATATATATACATTTAAATTGTATTTAATTCCTTATAAACTAATACAAAATTAAAATTAAAGATTTCGTCAAAATATATTTCCTAAATTAAGCTTGAATATTTTGATAAGAACTGAATATGTAACCTAAAAATATATATTCATATCTAACTTGCACATGTAAAGAAATTTTGGGTAAATTCAAATTTTAGAATAAACCGTTTATTCATATCTATTTGTATGTGTAGCACCTCCAAACCTAATAGGGTCTAATGTGCTGCTTCTTATATTTTTAGTGAAAATATTAACAGTGAAAATAAATAAATTTTGAATATTATTATATTATTATATTTATATATATGAAAAATTTAAATTATTAATGCATATGATCTAGCAGTTAATTATGAGTCATCAATATAGGTACGTGTTTCTATAAACATAAATAACATATTTAACTTAATTAACTTGTCTTCAATAATACCACCATTTTTCTTAGAGAATATAAGATTGTTACCTGTCCTTGGAAGTTTTCTCGTTAATCTCATTTCCTCAAATGTTACTATCTTTAGGATCCATTCTTAAATAATGATCAAATGTTATTTTAAAATCATAAATCTATTATTAACATATAATAATATAACAAACTAAAAGAAATATTCTAAACTACCCAATCCTACCCAAACCATGTTTTATGCCTAAGTTCTAGTAAAATTTATATGTTAAAGTATGCAGAACTTATATCCTATTCTCTGATACCAATTGTAAGGATCCGAAGCCGAGTGGATTCCTGCATATAAATTTTTCAATGGACATAAATAAATCTAAATTATTTTTATTACCAGATGACTAATTAGTTTTATTACAAATATATGTCTTAACTATTAAAATGCAAATTTCTAAAATACACAAATATATTCTAAATTGTATAATGCTAAATTTTTTTATTCTACTCTACTATTTCTATTCCCGCCCATGCACTTGTTACGCCAGATTTCTAGTACACTCAACAAAATGATCTGAAATGTAAAGTAATGATTGGGGTGAGACGACGCTCACTAAGTAAATAGGATTATAATTAGTGTGTGGTCAAAATGAGCTTTCAAAATATTTTAATTTCATAAAATAATATTTATTATTATAACTTTAAAACTACTTTAAAAATAAATATAAATTTAAAAATTTTTGTATAAAACTTTTACTGTCAACTATAGCAGTAAAACTTTATAATCATATATTATAACTGTTAAAATGAACTTTTTAACTTTTAAAACTATAACTATAATACTCAATCATGTATATATATAAATATACTTTTTTTTACTAAATCATTATCTAGGCACAAAAATGTCCCCGTTCACAGAAACATATATTTTTCCTTCAATTCATCAATAACTTTGTATACGTAATTAAAACTAAATCAACATACATCATCATTAAATGAGATTTTCCCTATTGAATCCTGGTTCGACCCAGGTATGCACTCAAGAGAAATCTACTACCATATAAAACAACTTTGTAAACAGTGTGGGTGCACTCTGATCCGTTTAAATTTTAAGTTGTGGTACCAATTATCTGTAACTTTGAACTTTCTTTGTCATAAGAGGTTTTAAAAAATATTTTTATTATATAATTTGTACAATTAAAATAATATAATGAAAATCTCATTTTTACTCATATTTTCGTGAAATACGGAACGTAAAAATAAATCAACTCATGTAATTTTTACTCATATTTTCGTAAAATATGTAACGTATAAATAAACTCATGCCATACAATTTTTGTGTTAAAAATATTTTCTTGAGTAGAAATTAATGATGTAAAATACCTGAGGGGTTTAGAACATTTCTTAACTCAAAAATAAATGCAAGTATATTAAAGATAAAACTAGGATAATTAAATATGCGTAAAAATAAACTCAAGAGAATTTATTAAAACTAACTAATTTAATCAAAATTTACTTACAAATAAACTCGGGTATGAATTTTAAATAAAAATCTAACATAATCAAATTTACTTACCTCTTCTTTTACCTTTGTGCTACGAACACAATGACTATTTCTAAGAAATGAGATCGGAAAGAGTGGGTGAGTGAGAATTTACTCGAAAATTCTCTTTCCACCACTAATTCTTTCACTCACTAATCTTTCTCTTCCTTTGAAAATTTTCACGAAAAATGAAGGTTGAGAGCTTCCTATTTATAGGAAAATTTTGGGGAAGAAAATAAAATTTGTAAAAGCGTAAGAAGATGGGTGAAATTATAATTTTTTTAAATTAAAGAATGGGCATGGGATGGATTAGGTATGGGATAAGGATGGGAGCCATGTGGGAGTGCTTGCCACCACTCCCCTTTAATTAATTTTTAATTAATTAATTAATTATTTATTTTATTTTAAATTTTTTTTAAAATCATTATTATTATTATTATTATTATTATTATTATTATTATTATTATTATTATTATCATTGTTATTATTTTTAAGCCATGTTTTAGTATTATTTTTTAAAAAAAATTAAATTCAAATTTCGAAAACTCATATGAGCCCCACCTGGTCTTGTGGGTCCCACACAACTTCGAGACCTAAGTGGGTCATACATAATTCCAATAGTCCTCACACAGTTTTATAAGCACTACATTATTTTGGGACTCATGTGGATCCCACATGACTTCGGGACTCATGTGGGCTCCACACAGTCTTGTGGGCCCCACATAGATACCTATATTATTATTATTATTATTATTATTATTATTATTATTATTATTATTTTACCATGTATTTCTACAAATTATGTCTGTCTAAACACTATTTTATGTATTTGTACTTATTTACGTGTACAAATAATGTCTATCCTGTTTATCCTATGAAATTCCATTTTGACCAAGCCGACCTCCAGGGAGTGACTGAGTCGCAATGGTCTCTAAGCACTCGCTAAGACAAGGTCTTTCTTATACATCAAACATGAAATCAAGGATCCTATAGAAAGCACTTCTGTATTAATATTAACTTAATGACTATTTTTATTATTTTATTATTATTATTATTAATATGCTTTAATCGAATATATATTTTTGGGTCATCACAAGTTTATTTTTGAGGAAACATGAAGAGCATCTACAGGAGGTGTTCGACGGCATGAAGGGAAACAATCTGGATGTGAAGAAAGAGAAGTGATCTTTCACCCCCAGGGCTTGGTTCAGGTGGCAGTTCAGATTCTGGGATTTCCTCTCGCGAGGTTAGCCAATGTGTGCATCCCGGGTTCGATTCTGGTCCTGAGCCACTGAATTTCCCTCCTCGTGGTGGGGTGGGGCCGCCATCACGGGGCGTGGGATTAGTCGTGGACCGTAAAACAGACGTGGACACCCGAAAAAATTCAAAAAAAAAAAAAAAAAAAAAAAAAAAGAGAAGTGGTCTTTCGCTCAGTGGAGCGACAAATTCCTTGGTCATGTGGTTGAACAAGGTCGTATTCGGTGGGGTATGGAGAAGGTAAGGATGATTCAAGAACGGAAGATCCCCATGATAGTGAAGAAGTTGCGCTCCTTTCTTGGCCTTACTAGATATTGTAGGAAGTTCATTGAGGGGCATTCACGGAGAATGACTTCAATGACAAGACTACTAGGGAGGTATTATTGGCTGCACACATGGGATGATGTGGTTGATTATACCAGAACTTGTCTCACTTGCCACAAGACAAGGGGAGTGGAAGAAGTATGGTACTTTCATGGCCTGTTAGTTTTGGTGTATTCCCAAGAGGGGGTGAATTGGAATTTAAAATTTATTCCTAGGTTTAGCTAGTTCAACAACATTACATTCACAACTTAGGGTATGTCTATGTAGTTCCAAATGCGCAGATAAATATAACGTGCGGAAATTAAAATCATGTGCAACATTCACCAACTATAACATACATGTGTAGGAACGTAAATTGCAGAAAGATAAACAGTGCACATAAGATATGTTATCGAGGTTCAGCCAACTGTGCCTACGTCCCTACCTTTAGCTCGCAAACCCGAGGATTCCACTAAAGGCTCACTTAATGGGTGGAGCGGCACCTAATACAACCAAGCCAATTAGCACAGGGCTGATCTCAACCTTTACAAACTCTCATTGCGGGGCGGAGAAGGCCTTAGGTCAAATTCACAAGGCTGACCCCGATCTGATCCTTCCGGGTTAGATCAAGCCCCCTCAGGCCACGCCTGGAAATACAACAGTATTTATCACAATCAACTGGTACAATGATTATGCTTTAATGTAAAGCAAATATATACCAAAATACGCGCAGTATATTTAATCAACCACACATCAACAATATAGGTAAATGTAAGCTCAGTGATGTGTATTTTTGTGCAAGCTACACTCAACAAGATATGATCGTTAATATGCTTAAGAGTTTTCTAATCAAGCTATTTCTTTGAAACAGTATATATCAAATCTCAATAATAATCAGGGTTTCAAAGATGCTGCAAATACTTAGAACAATTTAAAAATATTTTCTTCAATGAAATATGTTCAAGAGTTGTTTGAAAGAATAATATAGCTTGTAGAAAAATATTTTTGCACAACAAAATCAAAGCTATGGGACACTTGCAATGACAATGCAAATATCCTAAGCTTGCTAGTTTATCCAAACACAAGATTTATAATATTGAAATCTGTGAGATAAAACTAAGCCAAACTCCCCAAAAATAATACGACAATCAACCAATCAAATGGGAGTATTAACACTGTCTAATAAACACAAAACCACTCAATAAACTCTCACAATATTAATATGTATCAAAGGAATAAATATTTGAGAGTATTTTGAGCAAAATGGGATTTTGAGATGGAGAGGATTTTTGTTAATTATTTTGGCTAATCTCCCCTTAATTTTGCAAATGAGCTTCTATATATAGAGAATGGAAAAATTATGACCGTTGGGGGACACACAGGGTATTCTTAAATTTATTTAAAAAGGTTTAGCAAAATTAACCCAATTTACTTAATTTTAACCTCAGTAGAAAATAATTTTACCCGCGAGATTCGGGTGGCTAGACCGAGGTTTGGTCGCCCGAATAGACTCTTCTTGAAAATCACATTTTAAATAGTTCGGTCACCCGTGTATTAGTTTGGTAGCCCAAACACAAGTAAGTAGCATTTTGCTGCGCGGTTCGGGTGCCCGGTGATAAGTTCTGTAGCCCGAACTCACAAGTTCAATCGTCCGAGGTCATTTTGAACTATATAGCTCGGTCGCCTGGGTTGGTAAAAAGCACTTTAATATGACTTCAGTCGCCCGGGGGAGATAGGGTCAATACAGGTTCAGTCGCCCGAAGCCTGGTCAAACTGCTGACTTGCCAGCAGTTCGAGTGCCAGGGGAGTTTTGAACTCCTGAGGTTCGGTCGCCTGACCTCTCACATATTTTTGCAATTTTGCCCAATTTTACTTCAATTAATTCCACAGATAAAATATGTGATTGTGGGGACAATGTGCACTAAGTGTAGGGACCTAGGGTGTTTTCTAATACGCCCAAAGGTCATTCGGTCTCTATGGTTAGTCTATGGCATTTTTGAGAGCTTACAAATCCTACATGCATGACATGCAGAGATTATTACAGACCGATATAAATTATTACAGACCCAAATAATATAAATTACAACAATAAGTCTTCAGAGTCTTTAGTCTTCAAGTCTTCTCATGTGTGAGGATATGATTTGATAATATAAACCTGCACACAAACTTGATAGACATTAAATACCAGAGTATTTGTTATTATCGAAACTGGGTGTGACCTATAAGGTCAACATGGCTGCACCAAAGTACTGTTCAGCAAAGGAGATGACACAATTGTTCCTTGTGACTGTTGTGAAACATTGAGGTATTCCCTAAGTTATTATTTGTGACTGATACTTAATGTTCACTAACAACTTCTTGACAGAATTTTTTAGGCTATCTAGGTTACATATTGACATCTCTTCAAGTTATCATCGACAGACAGATGAACATATGAAGAGATTCAGAGAACTACTAGATGAGTACTTGCTCCATTTTGTCAATGAAAACCAGAAGAATGGGGTGCATTTACTTGATGTGGCTCTGTTCTATGGCAATTCCCAAAGGAGCTTAACAACCAACAAGAGCCTTATTAAGCTTGTTACAGGCCAGCAGCCGCTGTTACCTCACACAGTGGGTGAGCCGTACAGATGAAAGAGTCCCAGAGTGTACATCTTCACCAAAGAATGGAGACAAAATGTAGAGTTTGCCTGAGCCTATTTGGAGAAAGCTTTTAAGCAGATGAAGAAGTGGGAAGATCAAGGGAGAAGACCGCAGTTTCATGTCAACTGCCTCAAGCTATTTAATGCCGACACCAATGACCTGAGCAGAAGTCAGTCCAACAAAGCAGAGTTAAAGACAATGCAACTTAAAAAACGTGAATTTGAAGAGATCCTTGCAAATAGAGAGTTCATATCCTCAAGGAAGAAGTGACAAAAGATCCTAGTGAAGTGGAAATGTGTTGATGACAAAGAAATCAGCTGGATTTCTGCAGAAGATATTCAACCATTTGTGGAAAAACTTGAAATGTATGTTGGCCTAACAAGGTCCTTCAATCAGTTTTGGTGATAACAAACAAAGGACTATTTAACTTGGAAAGGTTGAGTTTTTGTTTCAGGAAATAAAGATCAAGTATAGTTCAAGTAAAGATCAAGTGTGATTCAAGTAAAAATCAAGTACGAATCAAGTGTGGGTCAACTAATCAATGATCCAAGGAGAAACTAAGGCATTTGCAGATAAAGTTAGCTCAAGTAAATTTTCAAAGAACTTCAAGAGCAATGAATGAGAAAGAATTCAAGCATTACATATAAAGGCTTAGAAAACAATTTGTAAGTATTTCAAAGGCTAAAATATCGTTTGAAATATGTTTTGAAGCTCTTCCAAGAGATTATAAGGACTTAAAGACCTATTTAAATTTCTGAAATGAGTCTTGTAAAAATAAGAATAAGAGAGAAAAATCAGTTTTAAAGAAAAATATTTTCTAAAACAGGTTCTTGGCAGATCAGATGACTAAACTTCATGTTCAGACATCTAAAGAATTGCCAGTCATCTGAAGAATTACTTTAGACGTCTGAATATTTTATGGATCAAAACAGAAACAGGCAGTAGCAGTTCAGACGTCTGAACTTGACACTTCAGACATCTGAACCTGGCACCTCAGATGTCTGAACCCTCTCTTCAGATATCTGACCTTGTGTCCAGTTAAATTTTTAAAGGGTTTCAGGAACTTCAGATGTCTGAACTCGAATCTTCAAACATCTTAACACTGTTCAATGAGAAAATTTTTTAAAATTTAATATTTTAAAATATAGCCGTTTGATCTCCAAATTTTCTAACAACTTGGGAAACTCTTTAAGGAAACTCTTGCAACAAGGAAAGTTGTTTTGGAAGCCTATAAATACATGATTTTTGTAAATCAAATATACACCAAACATTGAAAATCTCTTAAGCTCTCTTGCTTTCAAAGTCTCACCTTGATCAATCTTTTGCAAGCTGAAAGTGCTATGATTCTGATATTCTTACTCATCAATTCCTGAAGAAAGATTACTGATTTCTTATCTAGAGAAAAGGAATTTGGTGAAATCTTTGTTACGCTTCAAAAGTGTATTTCTTTCTTGATATTTATCTTTTGAAGTACATAGTTTAAATTTGTACTAATATGCTCTTTGTGTGAGCATCTCTTGTACACCAACTTTTTAATATCTCTCTTGTAGATTTTGGACGATTTCAGGCTGTTGGATCGTTGACCAAACAAGGGTATATTGTTTGGAGAAGGCGGGCTCTAGCCTTGGCCAAGGAGTGATTGTAAACAGGCGTTGTTCCACCCGGTAATGGAACTGCTATAGTGGAACCCTTCGGTGTTTTGCCAAGGGCGAGGACGTAGGCTGTGTTGAAGCCGAACATCGTAAAAACCTTGTGTCTTTCTCTATTCTTTACTTTCTATTTTCTGTACTAGCTGTTGTTGTATGATTTAAAGTGCAGGTTGCAGGTTTTAAAGTTAGACATAAACAAAGACTCTTGATATTTAGAAAGTACGTTTTGATTAACTGTTTACGGAAACCCAAAAGGGAGTACGTTGGTTAATATACGGAAATCTTGATCAAGAGAAGTGCATACGAAGAGGTTACTTAAAGAAGGTGATAAACATTTACAGGGAAATTGACAAAAGTACTAATATTCTTGATTGAGTGGTTGAATTGCTTTGATTTCATTGATTGGCTTATGAAATTAAATTTCAGTATTTTCAAGTGTGATTATTAGTTATTAATTGTGTTTTTCTTGGTGTCATAAGCAAAAGCTAAAAAATTAATAAAATAAAAAAGAATCCAATTCACCCCCCCTCTTGGGAAGCTATTCCTAATTTCAATTGGTATCAGAGCCTAGTTATAGAAATTCCTAACAAGAAACTATAAAAAGATCTAATGGCAAACATTAGAGTAGCACCCTTCGGTGAAGGCCAATCCTCAACCCGTCCACCAATCTTTTGTAGACACAATTATACCTTTTGGAAAAGGAGAATGGAAATATATCTCCAACACATGGATTGGAAAGCTTGGTAAGTTGTTATGGATGGAAACCTTATCCCCACTAAGATAGTTGATGGAAAACAGATTCCAAAAGAAAAGAAAGATATGACCGACATAGATTATAAAATGCTTCAAATAAATGCAAGCGCTATAAATGTGTTATACTGTGCATTAGATGCTAATGGATTTAACCGAGTCATGGCTTGCAAAATAGCAAAGGAGATTTGAGACAAATTAGAAGTAACTTATGAAGGAACCATTGATGTTAGAGATAATAGGATAGACATGTTAACAAGCGAATATGAAGTATTCAAGATGAATCCTGATGAAACAATATCAAGCATGTACACTAGATTTACCCACATAATAAACTCCTTAAGTTCCTTAGGAAAAACCTATACTACCTATGAAATGATCAGAAAAATTCTAAGAGACCTTCCCTCCATTTAGGAACCAAAGGCTACAGCTATCACGGAAGGTAGAAACCTTAAGACTACTTCTTTGGATGAACTTATAGGCTCACTTCTCACCTATGAAATGGCCTTAAAAGAAAGGAATCCTGAACCAAAGCATAAAAGATCCACGGCACTAAAAGCATCTAGCCACAGCACTAGTGAAGAAGAAAGTGAAACAAGTGACTTAGATCAAGATGAATTAGCATTCATTACTAAGAGACTAGGAAAATTCTATAGAAGAAATAAAAGGTTTCCTAGAAAATTTAATAAAAAGAAAATCAAAAAAGGAGAGACAAGTAGGAAATAAAATAAAGGTAAGAATGAACCACCAATTTGTTATCATTGCAAAAAACTAGGGTATATCAAACCGGACTGCCCATTGTTCAAGAAAGACAAGAAAAAAAAGAAGGAAACTATGAAGGCTACTTGGGATGACTCAAGCTCCAGCGAAATTGAAATTGAAATCGAAACAAGTGAATAAGAGATGACAAATATATGCTTCATGGCGAATGACGAAGAAGTAAATTCTTATTACTCTTCAACCGAATCTCAAAATGAGTCTTGTGATGAGTCGTGTGATAGCTTGCCTTCTTATAAGGAATTACAAGCTGAGTTATTCTCACCACATAAAAGATTCATAAAAATTTCCAAGAGAAATATAACTTTGAAAGATTAAAATCAAGAACTAGTGAAGCAACTTGAATCATTCAAAGCTATTGAAGAAGAAAGAAATAGTTGTATTAAGAAGTTGGAAGAAGAAATAAATATAGAAAAAAAAGAGTTAGATAAAACTCATAAATATAATTTGAATAAAAAGGATCTAGAAATAAATGAACTCAAAAACATAGCTGAGGATAAAGAAAAGAGTATCTATAACTTTACCAAAGGTAAAGAAAACTTTGAAAAGATGATTGGACAGCAAAGGCTTCATGGGAACAAAGAAGGAATAGGCTACAACGGTAAAGCAAATAAAAGGAATAAAAAGTTATACATGGGATACTTTGTTAAGGAAGCTAAATATTATGCCAACACTTCATCAAATAACAAATATGAACACACCACTTGCTATATGTGCAAGACTAAAGGTCATGTGATGTTTAATTGCCCATTAAAAAGAAAATATGTTAAAGTTCAAGGAGAATGGGAAGCAAATAGTAGAACTAACAACAAAACAAAGAAATTCAAAAGAATTTGGGTTCCAAAAACTAACACATAGTATCCCTTATTGTAGGTATGTCTTAGGACAACAATGACAACGGACAAATGGTACTTGGACAGTGGGTGCTCAAGGCACATGATCGGTGACAAGACCAAGTTCACTACTTTAAAACAAAAGGATGGGGGATACGTCACCTTTAGCAATAATGCCAAAGGTAAAATTATTGGTATCGAAAAAATTGGTAAAGAACCTTCGCTCACTATAGATAATGTGCTATTAGTGGAATGACTAAAACATACTCTTTTAAGTAGTAGTCAACAAAGTGACAAAGGGTTCGAAATAATATTTATGAAAGAAAAATGTGTTATCCAAAATCCTAAAAACAAAAAAACTCTGTTTATAACTCATAGAATAAATAATGTCTATTGCATAAATTTTGAGAATTTAGCAAATCAAAACATAACTTGTTTGACAGCTATGAATGAAGTAAGTTGGTTATGGCATTGAAAACTAGGACATGCAAGCATGAACCTACTATCTAAATTATTAAAGAAAAATCTTGTAAAAGGATTACCAAATACTAAATTCATAAAAGACAAGTTGTGTGATGCATGTCAAAAGGGAAAACTAGTAAAAACAAGCTAAAAATGGAACTTTCATAAATCAAACTAAGTACATCAAGGATATACTCAAAAAGTTTGATATGGAACAAAGTAAACCCATAAGAACTCCTATGAGTACATCCACAAGTCTTGATAGAGATGAAAAAGGAAAACAAGTAGACATAACACACTATGGAGGAATTATTGGCAGTTTACTATATTTAACTGTTAGTAGGCCTGATATTATGTTTAGCATGTGTATGTGTGCAAGATTTCAATCAGCACCCAAGGAATCACACTTAACAGCCGTTAAGAGAATTCTTAGGTACTTGGTAGGATCACTTAATCTAAGATTATGATATCCAAAGGACATTGATTTTAATATGATAAGTTACTCCGATGCTGATTACGCCGATGTAAGATTGATAGAAAAAGTACAAGTGGCACATGTCACTTTCTAGGGCAATCCTTAGTATCATGGTTCTCAAAGAAACAAAATTCTATAGCCTTATCAACCGTCGAAGCTTAATATGTGGCAGTGGGAAGTTGTTGTGCACAAATCTTATACATGAAACAACAATTAAAAGATTTCAATCTAGAGTATAAAACAATACCAATAAAGTGTGATAACACAAGTGCTATAAATGTATCTAAAAATCCAATTTCACACTCAAGAACTAAGCATATAGACATAAGACATCATTTTTTGAGAGATCGTGTTCAAAAAAAGGATATAATTCTTGAATTTATAAATACAAGTGATCAATTGGCTGACATATTTACAAAACCCTTAAGTGAAGAAAGATTTATACATATTAGGAGAGAACTTGGGCTAATTCATAGCAGAGAAGTATATTAGAAATGAAATTTCAACATTCTTCTGCACTTCAGACGTCTGAGCTCCTACTGACTTTTCAAATTCTGGGCTTTAAAATCTTCAGACATCTAAAGATAATCTTCAGACATCTGAAGTCGCGGGGTTTAAATATTTCTTGCGGACTAAACCCTAATTTCAGACTTCTGAAGTTGCTTGCTTTACTCATCTGAGCACCTCCCTCTTCATCTTCTCTCATCCTCACTTCAATTTGAAGCTTCTACTCTTCAAAGATTCATCCCACGAAACCTAGAGCATCCAAAATCACGTATATCCATGCCTCGAATCAAGCGAACTGCCAACAAGGGTTCTTCATTGGTGAAAGATGCTCAAAATATTGACAAGTGGTTGGTTGTTCCTCAAGCTCAAATCCGTTATCATACTTCACTAAGTTCTGTAGAACCAATCTTAGGTAAAATTCTACATGTTTCATTCTTCAATACTGAGTTTACAGATATCCTTTCATTATTTCATGACATTGGTTGGCTTGATTTCATCACTCAACAACCCAAAGATTGTTTTCCCCATCTTGTCAAAATTTTCTATGCTAATATGACATATGAAAATGGGATTTTTTCTTCGGAAGTTAAAGGAAAGAAAATTTTGCTGAATTCTGAAATATTGTCTCCCATTTTCAAAATTACTCCAAGAGATTTTAACTGTCCTATGTTTGCTCAATCTTGGATCCTAGAACAAGGATTCACTCCTGAAGTTTTTCTTCCAATGATCATGGAAAATGAACCTATCTATT